>NC_090240.1:22569846-22647346 GCF_024489055.1 Chanodichthys erythropterus
CCCGACACGATCTCGCCTCATGTTCATGCTCACGCGAGAGTGACAAAATGCTTTATGGTAATTCAAAAACAATGTATATATTATGACTTTATAAGATAATTTCGAAAATTACCCACCTCCATCGAGATTTCTTGTACTGTATTTGCAAAACTACTGCGCTGGTGAGCGTTGTAGTTGTTGTAGTCCAGAGCTGCGCTTGGAGTATTTACGACAGTGTGATTCACTGAAGGAACCTATAGGGGGAGCTTTGCAAATCTTACTGAGTTCCACTTTAAAATATATTAATATATTAAGCTGAATGACTTGTGTTGCTAAATGGCATGTACTTAATTTTAAAATATATTAAATTGGTTGAGAAAATGCTGTATTACTGTTACAACAAATAAAGCTCTTTCTGATATATACAAAATAGTGTTGCCTCTGAGGCCTGGTACCAACATGTTACTAGCGGTAAATCAAGAAAACAAGACATTCAAACAATAAGACTAAACGTGTTGAGCTTTTTAACAATGAAAGTTGTCTGTCGATAAATGTATCCAAACAGTTGCTCACCTGTCTAATAAAACACATAATAGCCTCTTTGGTGTTTCCATGGTTTCTACGAAAGCAAAACAAGAAATCGAGGGTAACGCGGATATGACGTCATTGACAGGCGATGCAGTGACACGGGCGTTAAACGGGTTAAAATTGCTCTGGTTAAAATTTCTCAAAAGTTCTTTCAACAACTATATACAATACAAAATATATTCTCAAGTCAACAAAATATGTAACATTGTTTTAGTGGTTTTGGGATATTTTAATCCAAAATACTTACACATTGTGCCTTTAATCGTATTGCAGATGAATCGCCTTCGATAATGAACGTGATATTGCGTAGCTTGTCAGTGATCTACGGCTCTGTCTATTAAATGGTGCTCCATTTGAATGCAGGTGATGGCGATTTAGCGGCAATCAGGGAACCGGCTTTACTGACGAAATGCGCGTGACAATTGCATGCGATATATCAGCAGATGTAGTGCAGCCCTAGTTGTTTGGTAATTTTTGTAAGTAAAATTAACATTATATTGTGAGTGTACATAAGTACATAAACTGCATGAACCGGCACTCCATGGCCTCCCTTTGTTCGCCCAGTGCCTCTGTAACAACCTGTACGTGGAACTTGAATTATGCTCAGCCAGAGGCTAAAGGAGAGGAAGCCGTCTGGCTCCTGCTCACATGCAGCCGTGTTTACCGCATGTGCATGCAAGCTTGCATTGCCTCCTATGTTTTTGTTTTTTTTCTTTTTCTGTGGCTTATCTCGTTTTGTGTGAGTTATTGTACTTTTTGTTGAGCCCAGGGGATTTTTGTCCCACCTGCCATAGGTGTGACCTTGGCCATGTAATGCATTTTCTATACCATTCTTCCACTATGTGCTTCTCATCCTCTCCCTGATCTTTAATGTTTCATTTTCCCCAGGGATGAGAATTATTCATTCTGTCACCAGACTTGAGACAGAAGAAAGTTTTTCTTTTTTTTTTTTTATGATGAATCCAAGCGAGCTGTAATCGAATTGAAAGAATGTGTACATGACACATTGTGTGAAGCAATCTAGTGGTTAATGGAATATTGCAATAGCTTAACAATCACAAAAATGCAATGGGGGAAAAAAAAAACTGGAGAGAGTGGGGAAAACGAAAATCTCTGCAGTTACCAGTGTGAAATGTATTTCAATAAATATGTTGTGATATAGAAAGTGAATGCTGAGGTTTGTTTAATTTGAATATTTACCAGCTGGAGCATAGGGTGTGTGAACAGGCAAAGCAATATTCCCACAAATGCCAAGTAATGAGACATCCTGGGTCACATGGGCTGGGCTTCAGATATTAACCTGAGTTGTGCGGGTTATTCAGTTGAGGAATGATGGGAGTGAATGCCTTGAATATATTATTCAGACAATAAAATGTTAATATAGTTTATTTTAGCCAAAAGTTTTGTCAAAATATGTCCTTATCCCATATTATCTTATCTATTTTACTCTATATATGTAATATAAAAACTATAATTTCTTTTTTTTTTTTTGTAGTATATATTATTATATCTTTGTCAAAAGAATGTTTTAATAAAGTTTGTTGTCATAATGTTTGTTTTATGTTTTTTTTTCTGTCATTGATGGTGAATTTGATGGAAAAGACACATTATTGTAGTAATTAAAACATAAAATGATGTTTAGAAATGCAAAATAATAAGTCAATAGCCCAGAGAGAATTCAATAATCATGTTCTATTAAACAAAGTCTGAGGGAATATAGACAGACCCTTCGCCCTACTGTTCTGATGGTCCTCTACATTCACTATTAGATCTGGCCTTATTTCATTATTACACGAGGACGCGTTGCAGAGGCGTAATTGACCTGTGTGTTATTGGGCCCTCCATCTTGAGCGCAGTGTGCCGCAGCTTGACACTGCATATGTCTATGCAGGCTCACTGGGGTTTCTCAGCCTCTTTACAGGTATCTTTCTTCTATTACAAGGCTTTCAGCTCAGACCCACCTCAGCAGACATAAGTTAATTAAGTGTATCGTTTCTCTGGCAGACTCAGGCCTCTGGAGTTTCGTTCGCTCAAGCCTTGATTTATGCCGAGCTTCAAGGACGGGTTAGGCACTGCAGCACGACGCTGCCTCTGAAACCCAGCCTACAGCCTCGCCTCAGCATCAGGAACAGTCTGAGGATATGCGAAGCATTTTATGTTCCTCTGTCCTAAATGTCAGAACAACTCGTACAAAAGTTAGATGTGGTTTATATCGGTCCATTTGTCTGCATTTTCAGTGATAGGCTCAATCTTCTTTTTAATTGACAGAGGAAAAAACACTATCTGTCTTGATGTTTTCTGTTAACAGCAATGTCATTGTACTTTGTACATTGTACTTTCATTGTACTGTCATTGTACTGAATATCGGCTCAGCTGTGATGACCTCTATGCAGGTTTAAGGAATGAGGACTGGAGTTTTAAACTTCAAAGGTACCCCAAAGCACATAAAATAACGTGCTGTGGTCTAATGTCCCTTGTGCTCCTTTTTGTCTGATGAAAAGTCATACATTTAGTAAGCAATTATTCACTAATAATTTTCCACTAGAATGAACTGTTAATTGTTGTGACTGGATCATTGAGTAAATGCGAGAGCTGCATCAGTCAGATGAATCATTTAGTACATTTGTGTGAACTTGGATCAATTTAATTGGTTTTGTGGACTGGATCAGTTAAATTGTTTTTGTTAAATGGATAGTTCTATTTATTGATTTTGTGAACAGAATCAGTTGAGTCATTGAAATGATCTGAATCAGAATGATTTGCTATACAGTTAACCATTTTGTGTCATACTAAGCAAATATTTTATTTACAAAAAGTGTTCAAGTATATTGAGTTGTCAACCGTTGTGACTGGATCACTGAATCAGTGAATTGAATGTTAGAGCTATATCAGTCTGATCTGAGAATGAATCATTTAGTCTGAACTGGATCGATTTAATTGTTTTTGTGAACTGGATAATTTGAATAATTTTTGTGATCTGGATCAATTGATTGATTGAAACTATCCAACTGTTATGATCGGATCATTGAGTCATTGAATTAAATGCAAGAGTCTGATTTGAGAATTAATAATTTTTGTGAAGTGGACCAACTATTTTGAACTGCATATTTTGAATCATTTTTGTGATCCAGATCAGTTGATTCATTGAAAATAGTTGTTTTGTGTGAATAACAGGTGTAACATTTTCAGTTGCCTTCATAAATTTAGTAATTATTCACTAATAAATATAGAAAGCTTTTAACCATTGACCAGATCGAGACCAGATTGAATTAAATGTGAGAGCTGTATCAGTTCGATTTTTGTAATTGAAACAGTTAGTCTTTTGTGAACTGGATCAGTTGGATAATATTTGAAAAAAAATCAGATTTGACTATGATTTAACAGTTTACTTCTCTCATGATATATTATGATGGTGCTAGGGAGCTAGGATGGATGTCTTCTGAGTGCAGAAGTCGTGAATCATGTTTATGATAACTTATGTCATTTCTTATTCAATTTAAATTGAAACCAGTGGCCAGAATTTTAAGAAAATTTGAAATGACATGAGGGTGAGTTAGACAGATTGTTAATTTCAGGTTGAACTGTTCCTTTTAAGAGGGTATCTGAAGAAATGTAAATGGCAGGTTTAGAGGAGCAGTAAATGGTGAGTCAGCTCATTAGATGGCCTGTCGGGTCTTGAACACAATCCCACTTGGAGAAGCTTGTAAACATGGCTCCAGATGGCCTCTAGACAAAGGGTAGCAGCTCCGCATTGTGTCCCCTGCTGTTTGACATCATGACCTGACAGCAGAGGTCAAAGAATCAGTCGTTTTGCAGCGTTGTCGTCATGCCCCCCTCAAGTGCAGTCTTACAAAATCACATTCAGATCGTCGTCAGCTGCTTTCGTCTGATGGGCTCTGAAGAATCTGGAATGCTTTTGAGGAGGAAGTGGTTGTGCTGCTGGGAACTCGGGGTGCAGAATGACGGTAAAGTGGGGTTGGAGGGGTGAGGGCTTGCGTGAGGTTACAGCGGGTCATTAAAATGACGAGATTCTGTGGGTCAGATGTTTATGAGCGAGAGTGTTTCTCACTGTTTGAGAGCTTTGGAACTTTGGAACCATTTGCCTCTTAAAACCACAGTAATGAAATTATGGCAGCACAAGGAGGGGACGGCTCACGATTTGGTAAACCACTTCGGTATGACTGAGCCCCTGATCCCTTAGATGATTATATGTTTCACACATTTCTGCCATAGATTGATGTATAAAATATATCATAATGTTTCCCAGGTAAACCAGGTTATTAGTCTTAGATAGGCAACTTGTTTGAAAATACATCTGTAAATAGATTTTATGGATATTATAAAATGAATTGTTAAAATTAAACACCCAAATGAAACATTTTTTTAGTCTGATTATTTTTAATAATAAATTAAGCAGTTTATTGAACCTTCTTTTTGTTTATTACTTTTGTTATTGTTTTTTAAAGACGTCTTTTATGATTAAAACATTCAAACAGTACTGCAAAAATGACTCATTTATACTAGGGAAAAAGTTGTAAATGTGTAAATAATCTGGAAATTATTTAATTTAATTATTTTTGCACTGTTTCTCTGAAACTGCAGCCCTAAGTTGTAAAACGTCTGTTTTATCATATAGTTCTTGGTGCTGTTTTATATTTCATGTCTTGCCTAAGAACCCCCCCCCCCCTCTTATCTGTGGTAAAATCACTGTACCGCATGGCCTCTTGTGTGTTATTACCTTTATTCAAGTACATATTTTCATTTCATTTTGAGGTCTTGCACAAGAAGTTCTCGATGTTGCTATTCTTCCAGTCTAAGAGGATCAGTCAGCATTGTAAAGAAGGCTTATTTGAAATCTCTGTTTATGTTCTCCCAGCGGTTTATTATTAACCATCCGCAGGGGCCAGAGTTAGATCCACAACTGTGCTGCAAACTCTGAAGGACGGGTTCTCACACTGACAGGGCCCTTGCTGCACATAGTTCAAGGCCCTTGAGGCACGCTACCATTCCATTGTTTGTGTTATTTTTAGCCGAGCCGCGTCAAGCTGAACTTAGAGGGCTTATACTGGCCGGCCAGCACTCATTAGAGGACAAAGACTGCAAAGTGAGCTTCCATCGACGATAGGCCTTTTCCTATGTGGTTTTGAGGATGCTGTGTGTAGTCAGGGTTGTGCTTTTGTGATCCCTCGTCGCAGACTGTACCCGCTCCACCCTTTGTGTGAAGGATAGTGTTTCAGGCCATTCAGGCCTGGCCTTAAAAAAGCAAGCCCATTTCCATATGCTTGCCTTATGTTGAGAAAGAGAGAGAGGAACTGATCTTTTATTTGTATGCAGGCACTCCAGTCCTCTGATTACATTTTCCCCAGGCGTAGATGGAGTTATGTGAAATTTGTCTCAGCAGGTGAGCGACGGGAGACAAACATTCAATAAGGCTTTGTCTCTCTCATTGTGAGTCCCGAAACAGAGTGTCTCTGGCCTCATGAGAAAACTAGGGATACAAAGAAACTGCAAAAAGCTTTTTTTTTTTTTTTTTTTTTTTAGGAAGGGAAAGCATTGTTATGGCACATTGTGACTTGGCTAATATGGAGGCCTGGGTGATTATTTAGTTAGAGAACAACAGGGCAACCTTTAGGTGTTTTAAAACATATAATGTCAACATGAAATCAGATTTGACACAATTTATGTTCTTAATGTACATTCCTGATATTGAGCATGTTATTCCAAATAAAAAATATTTTTGGTTCATAATCTTTCATCAAAATGTAGTAACTCGCTCTTTCTCTGAAAATTGAGATTGAAATTTCTCCAAAAATGAAAATTATATCATTATTTATTCACCCTCAAGTTGTTTCAAACATTTATGAATTTATGAACACAAAAGAAGAGATTTTGAAGAAAATGGGTAATCAAACAGCTGATGGGCCCCATTGATTTCCACAGTATGGAGAAAAAAAAAATACTATGGAAGTCAGTGGGGGCCAATCAGCTGTTTGGTTACTTTTTCAAAGTATCTTTTTTTATTTGTGTTCAGCAGAAGAAAGAAAGGAATTCATACAGGTTCGGGACAACTTAAGGGTGAGTAAATGATGACAGAATTTACATTTTGAGTGAACTATCCCTTTAACCTATCCCTTAGATTGGTCTGAAAGGGTACTGTTTAAACGCACAGCAACCTGACAAATATTTTTACAGTTATCTCTCCGCGTCAGGAAGATCCATTTAGATCCGCTCTGATGGATGGATCCATTTAGATCTGCTCTGACGGACAACAAAAAACTCCCTGAAACCTCCTAACTCTACCATCCAGATAGTGGTATTCTCTGTTTTTACTGTTATTTTCATTTTTTATGCAATCCATTTTTATTCTTATGTATTTTGGTTCTTCTTTATGTAAAGCACTTTGAATTACCATTGTGTATGAAATGTGCTATACAGATAAAATTACCTTGCCTTGCCTTAACCAGTACACAAATAGACTATTTAGAACTATTTATTTTAGCAAACACTCATTCATACTCAAAATATGTAATGATTTTCACCATTTAATCAATTCCCAATGGATAAAATCAAGTCCTTTCCCACTCTCTTCTCTTTTTTTGATATCCTTTTTCACTCATGGATGCATCACTTTATTCTATTATTAAAATAGGTTGTAAATAGCACTTCATGTTGACTTGTATTGCTGCTCTTGTGCTTTTTTTCCTTGTGCTATCATGTAAAAATGGTAAATTAGGTAACAAAATTTGTTCACTTCTAATGCCCTGCAACGTCATCAAACACAGACGTCATAAGTTGCACAGATGTGTGCATCAAATATGATTACACACTATAGGTAATGTAATGTAAACTACCTTACTTTCGTAAGATTAATTATTTCTAATTAATTTAATCATTCTCAGCCCCTAGATTTAATGATTACTGTCTGTCTTGATGTTTAATATGGGAATACGCGATTTGGTTAAGTTATAATATCTTTATGTACAGTATGTTTAACTGTTGTGTGACCGATGGTCATAATAACTGCTCGTAATCTTCAAAATTGGATAGCTGAATTAACCTAAATAGCATTCAGGGAGTCTTTATTGTCTGGTGCCTAGATTTC
Source organism: Chanodichthys erythropterus (assembly GCF_024489055.1). Classification (NCBI taxonomy): domain Eukaryota; kingdom Metazoa; phylum Chordata; class Actinopteri; order Cypriniformes; family Xenocyprididae; genus Chanodichthys; species Chanodichthys erythropterus. The sequence goes on from NC_090240.1 coordinate 22,577,516, forward strand.
CCTGTCCACTTCTTGTTTTGTTGTTTTGATGTTCCTCATGCCATTTGTACACTCTAAAAAATAAAACATTGGTTCAACAAAAAAAAAAAAATATGTTAACGTTTTCCACTAGAATTTTTAACTTAAGCCAATTGGGAGAATTACATTAATTCAAAGCAATATTTTGAGTTGATCCAACATAATGTTTTAAGTAAGGTGAAGATGGTTTTTTGCCACAATAAAAACACATTTCTAAGTAACATGAACTTAATTGTCAACATGAATGCAACTATTTATCCAACATAATGTTTTAAGTAAGGTGAAGACGCTTTTTGGACACAATAAAATGCATTTGTAACATGAACTTACCAAGCACCGCTTGTCACCATGATGGTAAATCTCCCAAAACCCACATTAACAGAAACTCTTTTAAATTAGCATAACAAAACACTAATTACTGCTAAATCTCCTTTACCATTAATCTTTTGCATAAAACATTATATAACACTTAATTTTAGCATTTACTCTCCCTTTCAAGTGCCATGGGCAAGGCATGATGGGAAATATAAATCCCAGCCCAGTTTCACTTAAGTTCGTCTAAATTAAAAGAAGTGTTCATTCAACTCAAAACAATGAAACACATTTACACGTCATCAGATTGTATTTTACATTAACAGAACTTAAAATTAAATACATTTTTGATTAACTGAAAATGTTAAACTATAACAAGTCATGATAGTATAGCGAATCAATAGGCACAATTTGTGTGTCATCCAAGATCAATAAAATAACAATTACAAGTAAAAAGTCTAACAGCATTTCAGAACTTGATTTTTTTTATTTCACAACAATATATTTAAGTAATGACTAAAGGTCCCCTGAATTAGTTTTTAGAGAGTTTAGTGCCCTTTGGAGTGAGCTGTATGCTCTCTGTGAATTTGGAATCTCTCTTAAGATGGCCGAACACCCCGTGCGTCCACTTCACTCGGCACTTCACCGGGCGCTTGGAACGTTCTCACTGCAGGGGTGAAAGGGGCAGCCATCTTGGCTCAGAATGAAGCTGCTTTTCACTGACTGAATGGCTATTGAGGGCCTTTGGGAGAGCGACTCCATTTCCAAGCGTTTTGTAATGTCACATCAAACAATAGTATATAGATGTCCACCATGACACCATTCTCAAACCACCAGCTATCAGTCTCAAACACATTCCCATCCGGCAAAAACGTGCTGGCTGAGACAAAGATGGTGTAATGTCTTGAATAATTTAAAGCTTTTCTGTAAATTAATAGCGTTTTGACACAAATTAGTTCTAGAAGTTGAAGCTGAAGACACCCAACATCTCCCAGAATGCCTGGCTAGATAATTAGCTAAAGTAATTAATGAGTGAGTAGCGTATGGTTGTGGCTCCTGTGGGGTGTTTAACAGTCCTTAAATTCCCAGCCCAACTGCCCTAATACTGCATGGAACAGACTGGAAGTGAATAGATGTATTGCAGTAAACTTACATTTGGAACATATTTTAGGTTGTGATCTTAGAAATCCGTATCAGAAGAGTCTGGTTTTATGATTTCATATGATTTGCTATTCCTTTTCTGTACTGGACTCTATGGAAGTTTCTCCTCCCACCAAATGTTCTTTCAACTGCCTCTGGGAGCTGTCGAAATACATTTTTATGACACTCCACACATGTGACAAAATCACAGAGCAATACGTTAGCTAACGGCATTAGGTCTGGGTAGATGCAAATATTATTTTTAAACATTTACTGAAAGTGTTCCCTCTTAAATGGGCTGTGCAAAAATTGTCGTTTTCTTCTTTTTGCTTTAGGCGACCACTCCATGAGACTGATGTGTGTGTAATAGCCGTCATCCATCATGATCTAGTTATGCAGAACAGCAGGGTGCGTTAACAAGTTAATGCTCCTTATGAGGTTCTGGCTGTTTCTGTCTTTTAGGCAGTAGGGCAGAGCGAAATATTGAATATTCATTAAATATACGTAATGATTTGGATAAGGCAACATCTTAAATATTGGGTTGATTTTATTGCACTTTTTGTGTGGCCACTTGGTTTCCTAAAGACTGTGTCATTCAGTACGTTTACATGGACAACAATATTCTGATATTAACACGATTAAGACAATACTCTGATTAAGAAACAACGATTTTTGATTACCTTTTGATAATCCGGCTAAAGACATACTTGAAGTAAACACAAATCAAATGAAGACAGGTGGAGTATTCCTATTTAATCGCATTATCGGAGTGCATTATAGACATACACACCTTAATCACACTGAACATGAAGGGAATATTCTAAAAGCAACTCATGTAAACACCTTAATAGTATTGTCTTATTCAGAATAAGGTCAATAATTAGATTACTGCTGTCCATGTAAATGTAGTCATTGTCTTGGTAGTATAAGCACTTTAAGATGTTTTAAAAGCATATATTATTTATATGTTATTTAAACTTTAAACTGTTTTTATATATAAAAATTTTATAGCAAAAATAAATGAGTAAATATTGCTGTTTTTTGTAATATTGATGTATAAAATGTAAAATTATTATAACTGTGAAAAACAAACCATGATTACGTCCAACTTGATTTTTACTGTATTTTACTTTATATCAACTGTAACTGTCAGCAATATATTGTCCATCTGTGCAGCAATGGATATATAAGTGGATATTTTTTGTCCAAAGGCCATAATAATAATAATAATAATAATTAATAAAAGATATGACATGAAAAATTTGTAAGGTAGTAAAACTAGATCTCTTTTATTGAATCCAAAAGGTTTTAATTATATTTTGCTACATATAAAGGTATTTTAAAGATTTTGAAGTGTCAAAAGGTCAGTCTGTTTAATCATCCAAAGGCCAATGCAGCCATTTTATTTGTGATTAAAATATCTTAAAATGTAATAAATGTATATATTTTTTATTCTGGCATGATTTTATAACATCATATATGAACATAGTGCAAAATGGTATTAAAATTATGTGTAGAAGTCGTTGCTTTGTTATGAGAAAGAATGTCCAGATATCATTCAGAGTAACCAATATAAAGGGGCCATTTTGGATCACTATGTAACTAACAGAAGACACTATTTTAAAATTGTGGTGCCTCTTTAAGTAATAAAAAGCAGTTGAAAATGATGTATAAAAAACACATAGCCTATTCATCTTTGCATCAATAAAATGTGCAACACATTATATTTTACTACCAAATTATATGTAATATATAATTAATTTAACTTACATGCGAATGTTTTCCTTGACATCTTGCGATTTCGGGGCATGTGAATTCCTGAACATAATGCATGATGGGATACGTTTAGCATGATGGGATGCGCTTACACACAGTGTGCATTTAGTGTGCATTAAGGGCACTGCACTTAGGCACTTTGAAGTCATGGGACAGTCTTGCGCACTTACTTCCTGTCGCGTGCACGCGCTCTCAAGTGGCCAAAACCACAAGTGTGGGTACTCGGACAAGGCAATGGTTGTGAAGCATAGTAACTAACTCTCTTTTAAATATTTGAAAAAACCATGTTTTTACTTGCTCATACACTTGTCCCGAAACATCAGGTCATTCGGTACAACTGCCATAAAACATGGAAAATGTTGTAATATTTTAAAAACTTGTACTAAATATATTTGTCATTTTGCTAACTAGCTAGCAAGCTAACTAGCTAGCTTAAAACCTTATTCGTCACAGACCCAAGTGAATTGTGCATCATAAAATGTTTTATTTTATGATTTACATACTATTACAATAATTATGAATTTGCTTTTATTTTTTATATTTTCAGTTTTAATTTTAATTTTACATTTTATTTTATTGGATTTAAAAAAAAAAAAATTCTGTTTAGCTTTATTTTTGTTTTAGTTTAAGTAATTTTAGTACTTGCCAACATTTCTAAGTGTAATTTTCATTATTGTGTAAGTGTAGTTTATTTATTTCAGATTTATTTCAATCAACAAAAACATTTTTTAGTTTTAGTCAACAGTACACATTCCATAGGGCATTACAATGTTTTTTGTTTGTTTTTTTCTTTTTGGTTCTGAATCTACTTAAGTGTTTCTGTGAATCTGTGATCCCCTGTGTAAAGGCAGGAACACACCAAGCCGACGGTCGGCCGCCGGGCAGATTTTGTTCATCGTCCGACTAACTCTGCGTTTCAATCAGCTCCCTAGCTTCCTAGGTCGTGAATCAGTATATCATGTAAATGAATGTGGCTGATTCACTGTGCCAGTGCCCTGACTACTGAACTAGGGAGCTGATTGAGGCGCACCCTAAGTTTTCTCAGTGTGTTCCGCACCCTTGGCTGAAGTTGGTCCTCGTCTGCTTTTTTCCGGCCCATTCAATATCGGAGCTCGTCGGTCCATCGGGACATCTGATCATTCTGATTTGGCTGTTCAGTTACTGCCACCTGCTGGTACAGAAAGGCATTTCATCTTACGCAGACGCAGAACGGACATGCTACTTGGCCGTTGGCTGTCGAGCGTTGGTTTCCTGCCTTTAATCCATATTCAAACAAGGTCAGGTGTTGCAGGCATTTTGAGAATGAGAATGACGGAGCATCTCTGTACTGTCTAATCATCAACTGTACTGTATTGAGAAAGTATCATTTAATTAACATAATTTTTAATAAATCATGATTTCATTTAACACAGCTACATTTTAAAAGGTCAGATAGGCTTAAAAGTTTTCAAGCCTTCTGTTTGAAAGTGCTGACTGCTGGACTTTTTTTTTTTTTTTTTTTTTTTTTTGAATTTTGTTATCAATTTGGCAATGAATTAAGTTCCCTTCTCAGAGAAATACCCATTTTGGAAAAAGTAAAAAAAAAAAAATGAAGAGCCATTACATATCCTGGTCTGTTTTCTGCCAGTAGTGCAGCTGTTGCTTGTGTGAAATCAAGTAAATGACATTCATACTCAATGCGGTATCAAGTATCAAGTGGAATGGTGGTTGTAAACACTCTAATGAGGATCTGTGGATGTCTGTGTTACCAGTTGAGTGGTTGAGTCACTGTTTGCTCAGTTAATCATGCTGTTGTTTGCCATCCTGAATTCAGGTGCGAACGAGTGCAGAGAGATTGAATCATTTATGCTAATAGTTTGCAGAGCATAAAGTAGAGTTTAAGATAACCTTCACTTCACTTGGAGGAAAAACGCCTGTAAGGCTAAAGTTACTGTCTGTTCCCTTTTTGATGTTAAGAAAGGTTCTTGACGTTTTTGAATTGTCTGATAGCTCTTAGCATTCATCTCATGGCGTAACTTGAGATTCTCACCCAACTACCTCAGCTCTTCTCGTCCTAATCACGCATTTCTGATGACTGAGATTAGTTCATGACAATTCAGGGTGACTCTTATCAGTACAATTGTAATGTAATTCCCTGAATTTTCTTTTCCAGCAAATATAGGCATATCTCTTTGGAGCTTTGACATTTTATAGGCTTCATTTAACCTAGCGGTTAAAGATCTGCATTAGGTGGCTCACATTTGGGTAATGTGCCTCTTATTCAAGCTTTAAATCACTGATTTAGTGCCAAGTCAACCCTGTTGCATCTGTTCCAATTTACAGCAAGTCCGAAAGGAATACAGATTGAGATACAATGACCATTTTGATCTTGAATTAGGGTGATGTTGTGATTGTTCTTTCCTTCATCCGTGAAATACATGACATCCCATTGATTTTTGGGAAAGTGCTTCTTGTGTAATGACAGCTTTGATGGCCGGTTCAGGATGGTACTTCATACTGACGCTCAGGTAATGGTAGAGCAGGCTTTTTTTTTTTTTTTTTTTTTTTTTTTTTAGGGTCGGGACAGATGCAGCTACATCGGTTGACGAGTCCAGCCTGCCCTGACAGCACTACAGACGAGAGCCGAGGGTGGAGCGGCTCTCTTCTGCTCTGCTTTCATCTAACGGGGCTCTAATGATCAAGAAGACAGCATTGGCTCTGTAGATGATTGAGAGAGATGGATGTTGCAATGGTGGACTCGTTGAAGAAACAGAATGAGGTTGGGTATCAAGGCAGCTGTTTATGTATGCCAATGTATCAGATGTATGGTTGAGTCACTATGAAATCAAAATGGGAAATCCTTTTCTTTATGGAATATTGCAGTGTTTATTAAATGATTTATATGTGCACACATAATTCATTAAGAAAACGTGCCTTTCATCAAAAACATTAATGTGCCCACCCGTTTGCAACATCTCTTCTCCGAAGACGTGTACACCTGTCACTCACATGAAATGATCAGGGCAGCGTTTCCCAATAGCATTGTAAGCCTAAGTTGATCGTAGCTCCATTGCCACAAATGGAGCTACGATCAACTTAAGCTTACAATGCTTTTGGGAAACGCAGCCCAGAGCAGTTAGCAAACGGCAACATTTTCTACGATCCGATACTTTTTGTTTCATTTGGCTATACGTCACAATAGGGAAGAAAATATGTCTCTTTTTCTGTATCATGCTGACTTCAATGTTTGAGGGACTTTTATATATGTTCTATTGAATGCATTAATTTTAAGGCAGCAAGTAAGTTATTCTTGCCGATTTCTATCAATATATAAATACTTATATAAAATAAGTTATTTTAAAGCTGCAGTCCATGATTTTTTCTCTCTAAAAAGTAATACATTACTTGGTACTAATTACTTTCTAAATCCCATCAACCTCAACCAGTTGAACAATACAAGGATGGAAATGAAATTGCTCTTTTAATTCTTTCAAATAAATAATATGCATTTGCATTCATTATTCTGGAACTGACCAAAGTATTCAAAGGGAGAAAGTTACATCAAATATACACTACCGCTCCAAAGTTTGGGATCGGTAAGATTTTTAATTTTTTTAAATGAAGTTTCGTCTGCTCACCAAGGCTGCATTTACTTCATTAAAAATACAGTAAAAACAGTAATATTGTGAAATATTATTACAATTTAAAATAGTTTTCTATTTGAAAATATTTTAAAATGTAATTTATTCTTGTGTTGGCAAAGCTGAATTTTCAGCATCGTTACTCAAGTCTTCAGTGTCACATGATCCTTCAGAAATCATTCTAATATGCTGATCTGCTGCTCAAGAAACATTTAATGTGTACAATTGTACAATATATTTGTGTACAATATTTTTTTTTTCAGGATTTGATGAATAAGTTTAATTGAAATCTAATCTTTTGTAACATTATAAATGTCTTTATTGTCACTTTTGGTCTATTTAATGCATCCTTGCTGAATAAAAGTAGTAATTTATTTAATTTCTTTAAAAGAAAAAAAAAAAAAATTCTTACTGACCCCAAACTTTTGAACGGTAGTGTATAAAGCTACAGAATCTTTGTATTTCAGATAAATGTTGTTCTTTTGAACTTTCTATTCATCAAGGAATCCTGAAAAAAAAGTACACAACTGTTTTCAACATTGATAATAATAACAAATATTTCTTGAGCAACTAATCATCATATTAGAATGATTTCTGAAGGATCATGTGACACTGAAGACTGGAGTAATGATGCTGAAAATTCAGCTTTGCCAACACAAGAATAAAGTACTTTGTAAACTATATTCAAATAGAAAACTATTTTAATTTGTAATAATATTTCACAATATTACTGTTTTTACTTTATTTTTAATTAAATAAATGTAGCCTTGGTGAGCAGACGAAACTTCTTTTAAAAACATTAAAAATCTTAGTGGTTCCAAACTTTTGGACTGTACTGTATGTATTTGTATATATGAATGTAATGGGATGCTGTTGAGGTGCCAGATGCTTGCTTACTACATGAAAATCCCCTTAGTGTGACCTGAGGTGCTTTGCTCAGGTGCGCTCTTGGCTCATGACTTGCTTCCTTTAGGCATCCAACAATCAAACTTCTATTTACAGAAAACATATTTGTTTGTGATAGTTAGTCTAAGTGAATAGACGTGCAGTGTGCTTGATCGGAACAACCACAGTGCCAAAAGTGTCAATTTCTTTAAATGGAGTCATAGGACTTCTTCATTAAACTTTGTGTTCCTGATGCCACACATGCCAGAGTATGTTATAAAACATATGTTAGTGTGAGGAGAAACATTAGCAGCAGTAGGGTATAATTTCTCTGCGCTCAGGAGTGGTAATGAGTTGTTAAAGTCTATGAAAAAAAAAATGAGGTCGTGTTATCTGTCCTTGCTCTGTGATTGCAGCTGTTGGCCGCCAAACAGAAGGCCTTCCATCTCCCTCCAGAGTAATTAGTGCTTGCTAAATGTGCGGCTGCCTGAATTACCACCTTATGCAGCTGGTGAAAGTCATTTCAGCTGTGCTTATTTTCCTACCTTTAGAATGAATGTTGTGTCGTTCAATTGTTTTGTTGCCTTTTTATTGCAGCGTATAGTTTTAATCTCATGCCATATTTAGCAGAACTCTTTTTCTCAGATTTAGGCCCTGCCCCGAATGGTGTGAATGATGTGCACTTGCAGTGATACGGACTTGTATTGGACATCACATGTCTGTGAAGTCCACAAAACTGTGGGGGCTTTGGAGTCATCAAAGTGGAGAATTGGAGAAAAACCCCAAAGACTTCATCCTTGTTTCATGTTAAAATTCTGGGTACTATCTTTATGGTTTTGGTTTAGGTCAAATTGACAATAATTGGAATCAGTATAAAAGCAAAAATCAAACCATGAAACCATGAATTTTACAGGTCAAATTTACGCTTTCACATTCCACAAGACTTGATAGTCTCGAAACTTTGCAGGCACATTCATAAAGAAACAGTCACACAATTTCAAGACAAACATCCTAGGTTATTTCTAAAGATTTCCTTGAATATTTCTGGGTGAAATCCAGTCATATTAATAGGAATCTGCAGGATCTGGAAATTCATGTGAAGGTGAAAGATTTCCCCATTCACAATGGGTTCAAGTTTGTCACATTGATTTGCACGTTGACCAACAAAAAGCTGCTTGGTTTGAAAGTGACTTTTGTGTAAGCTTTGTGTCATTTTTTTTGAGAGCTTTGAGTGGGCTAATGGAGACATTTCTGAGATCCTAAAACGTTTTGTTCACAAAACAGACATATTTGGCTTGTCTTATCGTAGTCTATTTGCAAGCTCTTTTGTACAACAAACTCCCATAGATCTGACTCCCTCTGGGGCTACAGGATGTTTAAATGGAAACCACATCGAGATTATGTGCATCACTTTGAGACCATTCAAAGCAGTACAGATCTCCTAGAAAGCTGGCAGCCAGCACTAGAAAAGGTCACTTTCTTTGGCACATAAACAAACTCCCGTTTTATATGCTTTGCCTGAAAGCCTTTTCTTTCCACTATGAGATGCTACTCAATTTCTGCACAGCCTTCATTGACGCAGATATTTCAAATGTGCTGCCTGAATAGACCAACCTTCGCTGTCAGAAAAGGAAAAAAAAGTGTAAAAAATGTTCCTTTAGGGGTACAGCAGTTTGTCACTGCAGTATCTTAAAGCAAGGGTGTCCAGTCCTGCTCCCGGAGGGCCACTGTCATGCAAAGTTCAGCTCCAACCCCAATTAAACACATCTGAACCAGCTGATCAAGGTCTTACAAGGCATACTAGAAACTTCCAGGCAGGTGTGTTGAGGCAAGTGGGAGCAAAAATCTGTAGGACATTGGCCCTCTAGGACTGAGTTTGGACACCCCTGCCTTAATGGGACATCTTTATTACTCATCCACCCCTAAAAGGGGCACATTATTAGTAGTAGTATGTACCCTTAAGTCAGTGTTTCCCAAACCTGTTCCTGGAAGCACACCAACAGTACACATTTTGAAAGCCTCTCTCATCTGACCCATCTATTTGTAGTTCTTGGGCTGTGTCCGAAATCACCCCCATACTCATAAATAGGGCACTATTTAAGAGGAAATCCATTTGTAGTGGTATCCGAAACCGTAGTGGACATTATTGAGTTCACTCATTCAAGGTTTCAAGATAAATCTTTTCATTACTACTGGAGCTACCAGTTTGCTAAGTGTCATTTTTTTTTTAAACGGCAAGCACAAACTACGCAATAGCGGTAGCCCTTCCGGCGCGTTCATTGTCCGAATTTGCTTACTCGTTTTCATTCACTGCTTCAAGTAAACTGTATTAGTGGACTAATTTAGGGAATAGTGAATGAGGGTATATGGGTGTTTTCAAACACAGCCTTGAAATCTCTACTAACGAATTGATGAGTTGAGTGTTGTCAAAAGTAGTGGCAATGTGCTCATTTGATATGTCTGTGATTGGCTAGGTGTATTTGATTTGGAAGAGTTTGGAAATGTGTACTGTTGGTGTGCCTCCAGGAACAGGGCTGGGAAAGGTATGCCTGAAGGTATTACTATGAAACTTTTAGGGGTAGATAAGTCACAAAGTTGTTCCTTTAAGGGTACTGCCTCAGTTATAAGCTGTTGTACCCCCAAAGGTAAATTTCTGTACTTTTTTTTTCTTTCTGAGAGTGTTGGTCAGTTCACTTACGTACTCTCTGTATATTCTATATACACCCTGAACAGAAAGTGGATGGGGACCAGGAATTATCATCATGAGGGTGATTTTAGGTGAACTGTCTCTTTAAGTGAAGTTAGATGAGACATTGCAAGCAGTTTCGAAACAGAAGTGGAGGAGGCTGCTCCATAATCTGTTCTCGGAGATTTCTGATTTTCAGGATGGTAATTTTGGGAATCCAATTCAAAGTCGAGCAGTTTTACAGCGTTCTACCTCACAACCCAAGAATTGAGTTCTTTTGTTTGCTTCAGTAGTTTCACTTGTCTAAAAAATGGCTTTGCATCTCACTTAGCACTGATCTCTGAAAAACAGAATGTTTGTCCTTGAATCTGCCATTCTGATTCAGTGAATCACTGACAAACATAAGAATTAATGCTGATTAAATGACTTGAATGTAATTGTTTTTTTAATGGAGTAGCGCAGAGTACTGAATGAACATTGATCTAATTGTGACTTTCTCTTCTCTTTCATGCGAACACGTGGTTATCGGATCCTCATCATCACAGGTAATTGGATTTCTTTTATTTACAACCTCTGCTTGTTGCTAATGAGTGTCAGATGCTATTTCTTTTCTTACGTATGTGTTACCATGTCACCAAAGGGGTAAATATTTGTATTGCACATGTTGGAAAGGCTTCAGACATTTTTGTTGTACTGAAAAAGGACTGTCCTTGCATGAGCTGTTGACTAACACAGAGTTTGTGAGGGGAATAATTGTGGTCTTGACTCATTAGTCATGAAGCTTCTGTCACACAGCACTTACGATCACAGACAGCCGTAGATTTACACCCACAAAGTTAAATAGTAGTCGTTTAAATTCTCTTCACTCCTATTGAATGACATGATCTGTCAAAGTGCAACTACAACTATGTTGTCAAGCTTGACACCTTATAAATAGGAAGCATTTTGCACTTGAGTGTAATTTATTCAGTGAGACTTTAATAACTGTCTTTTTCTACAGTACAGAACTGCTTTATCATTCATTTTTAGGATGTTTTTTATTGTTTTGGCAGTGATGTAGCTAATTAGTGCTATTTTTAAAGGAATAGTTTGTGCATAAATTACATTTCTGTTATCATTTGTTCTACCTCCAACCTGTCGTTCCAAATCTGTCATTTCTATCTCCATTGGAACCTAAAGAAGATGCATTGCAGAATGTCAAACCGTTCAACAGAATGAAAATGAATGACTTTAGCTAAAGATTAAAAAAAAAAAGATCATTTAAAAACACATTTAGTTCATTTCATTGTGTAAAAACAATTAAATTATTTAATATGCACAAGTATAATGCCATAAAATAGCTTTTTATATATTATTTGTTTCTTCAAATGCGATAACATTCTATTTACATTCTATTCATTGTTACCATTATTTTTTAGACTTTTCCTTTTCCAGTTTCTCTCACCACCCCTACATATACTACCATTCAAATGTCTGGGGACAGTAAGATTATTTTATTTTTTAAAGAAATGTTTATTTTAGGGCTGTCAATAGTTTTTTTTTTTTTTAAATCGCGATTAATCATGCACCCTTAACCCTTAAATGCATGACTGTTTCGCCAATCATTCTTACATATTCGGGTCTTTATCGACCCGGATCTATATCCAACACGGAAGGATCTCTACCTGTCGCGATAATATAAAACTCCTCTGATATTAGAGTAACAATTACAGAAGAATAAAATAAATCATATTTTGTTACCTTTTGGAGCTTGAAAGGGCTCAGTTTGAGCAGATGTTTTATGCCATCATCACTGTCCTCGTCAGAGCTCATTTCCTAGTAAATTCAGCAAATAATGGGCTAGTTTTATGTTTGAGGTCATGAATATGAGCTCATTCGCGATCTCAAACATATTCTCAAAACTATATAGTTTTCAACATCTTCAAAATCAATATTTTGATCGCTAAGAGCTTCACCAGATTCATTCAGTAACAGTTACAGTCATATTTGATTGCGTTCAGTACTTGCTCTGCAGTAAATCGCTGAGCCATTTCATGTTTTCCTTATTATTTCATTTTCTGTCTGAACGAGTCGTTACTTCAGCATTGTGTATCAGACATTGCCACTCTGTGGAATAAAGGTGAATTGCACTTATTCCGTCATCTAAGATTCAATTATTGTTGTGCAGAAAAAATATACGTACACTCATACATACCTCGGGTCGTTTGCGACCCTATACAATTTTTACAAAAAATGAATGCAAAAAAGGCATTTTTTTATGTTTTTTAACATAATTTTATGTTTTTTTTCTTGCTATATTCTTTATAATGAATTGATTGAGGAAAACCAAGAAGGTTGATGTCTAACTTTAACTTTAAAAAATGAACGAGGAGGAGGGTAGTGAATGACGTCCCGGGTCACTAAAGCCCCGAGGTATGCATTTAAGGGTTAATCGTGATTAATTGCACACTTATCGTGAAATGAAGCATACACCATTTATCATGTTTAACACGTCCATTTTGCCATCATTGCTTATATCCAGCAAAGTAAACCATCAGATTGAAGTGTGAAAAATACAAAACTGTATTTTTCAGCTTTTTCCCAAGGTAAATTTAGTTGTCTTTCCAAAAAAGGACACCAAATATTTTTTCATATAATTCATACATTTATGTACACCAAAGCACCCAAAAAAAAAATCACAGCAAAAAAGAACGTTTCAGAATTCACAGTGTAGGATTCACGTGTGTGCAACAGCAAAGAGCTTGTTTACATTTTAGACAAGTCAAGTTGCGATAAAGGACCACATGGAGATGCCAAAAAAACCTAAACCAACCGCCTTGACCTGCATATATACTAAAGTACCTGGCAACATACACAGGACAAATCCAAACATTATCCTGAATGTGTGTGAAAACAATGTGAATATACTGAAATGTGTCTGTTCATAAATACAGTGTGCGATCAGTGCGTCAAGAGCGCTCATACATGATTTGTTTCGTTCAGACAGGAACAGCGCGTTGAGGGAGGACTTGCACTCTTCAGATAAAATGACAGAATATGACAGAGATTGTGTTTTAAAGTGAAACAGACACTGGAATGAATAATTCTCTCTGCCATCTCTGATAAAATCAGCATGGACTTTAAGATCATCTAACTGCATGACGCAAATTACGTTATGATGCAATTACACATGCTTCCGTTTTTTTTTTTTTTTTATTTAAATATGTGTTAAATTATTTTAATGTGTTAAAGCTTTGGAATTAACGCGTTAACATTGAGAGCCCTAGTTTATTTACATTTATTTTCACTACATTGACACTACATTTATATTTCAAATAAATACTGTTCTTTTGAACATTCTATTCAGCAAATAATCCTGAAAATATAGCACATTCAAAAGATTTCTGAAGGATGTGACACCGAAGACTGGAGTAATGGCTGCTGAAAATACAGCTTTGACATTACAAGAAATAATAACATTTTACAATTTATTAAAATATAAAACCATTATTTTAAAATATTGCAATATTTTACAATATTACATTTTTTACTGTATTTTTGATTAATTATATGCAGTCTTGGTGAGTATAAGAGACTAATTTTAAAAACATACAAAATTTCTGACCCCAAAGTTTTGAACCGTAGTGTAAATAAAAAAGCTAAACTAAAATTCATAAACAAAATGATCAAATGCATAAAAAAAATGATTAAATTATGTTATTTAAATTAAATTGGGAAAAAAAAAGTGTTGAAAAATAATATAACCTTATTTTCAATCAACATTCATTTGCATTCTATGAAAAAGATCAGCCTGGATGTGCAAAATATCAGGTTCTAAAGTTAGTACACATTTTCAACAACATGAAGTTGAGTAAACGTTGACAGAATTGCTATTTATTGCTTCTCCTGTGGACATTTTATTAACCTATTTTCTAGATTCTCAAGAAACATCTCATGGTTCCCTACGCACACTCTTTGTAGTTCTCCCATGCCTTTTAAACCACATCACTAGAGAGAAACCTGGAATTGTGATCTTTGCTGTCCAATCCCTGGAGAACAGTTCCTATCAGACAAACCCACACATGAAATTGCAGATCCTCTTTGGACTCAGCTCACTGCAACACATTCCCCTAAGACCAGGTCTGCAACCAGCCATCACAGAAAGGCAGCATGTACCTGCACAGAGGGAAAGACACACTGGAGCAGAGAAGCAGAGAGAGTTGAAAGAACAGAATATATTAAAAGAATAGCACTTTATGATACGAAATGATGTGGAGAGAACCTCTAACAAGGTCACCGCAGCATCTCCTCGTGCTGTTCTTCACTGAAGTGCATGTTCTTTCTCGAATCATTTACATTCCACGGCTGTTATAATGTTATCACTGAACTGAGTGGATCAGATCATCACGTATCTTTGCCGACCTGATATGCATGAGCAGCCAGAAAACCCTGACGTGAGGTGCCTGAAAATGAGCGGTTAGAAGCATTCAGACAGGGTTCAGACTTAAAAGGTTGATCTGGCTTTTGATCTCAAAACTTGATCATTATTGCAGTGAACTGCCGGTTGTTTGTGTCACTGTCAAGAAGCTGAAAATGCTAATCACTTGGGATGGGAATCGTAAGGATTTTAATGATTCTGGTTCTGATTCTTGTAGTACTAGAAAAATAATTGGTCACTGTTATATACTAGGGGTGTGACGAGACAGGTATCTCACGAGACGAGACAAGAGATTGAGTTCACGAGACGAGACGAGACAAGATTTTTACACACTTTTTAAGAAATCCTCAATGGTGAAATACATGACTAGAAAAAATATTCTGCAGGTGTATTTGAAATGTTTTAACTAATCATCTTGAAATGAATGTCATTTCAGTTCTACTTTCTTACTATGAATTATCATATGCAGTAAAAGACAACAATACTCAAGTACTGTAAAAGGTTTTGCCACTAACTCAACTGATTGGCTTCTCTTCTGTATGATTTCAGTCTCTTCAGACCTTATAACTGTACATGATTTATGAGCGTCTACAACCTTTGACCTCCTAACTGGACTCCTTTCCACAAACTGATCATAGAAATAAAACAGTATAAATAAAAATGGTAACACTTTACAATAAGGTCTCATTTATTAACATTAATGTTTTAACCAACATCAACTAACAATGAGCAATATATTTGCTACAGTATTTATTAATCTTTATGTTAGTTAATAAAAATAGTCATTCATTGTTAGTTCATTATAGTTCACAGTGCATTAACTAATGTTAACAAATGAAACCTTATTATTTGTGCTTAATAAGATTAAGAGAAAACTGTTATTCATTTTTTATGGTAACACTTTACAATAAGTGCAACCATTATCGCACTCTCTCAATATTCAAAGTGCAAAGAAGACCAAACTTTTCTTTGATACAGAGCTAAGAGATGGTTACAACTACACTGCCCAGCCTAAAATAGCTTTCATGTTGAGAGATACTTGCATTCATCAGGGAGCCGTTTTCAAAATGCGGGGTATTGAAATCACGTTTGAATGCGCGCGCACGTTTACTTTCACTTTCAGCGATCGCGCGTAACTCTGAATATGGAGCGGCGGCGACCGTTATCCAACTGGATTAAATGTTTTTTATTTATATACAAAGCAAAATGACATTGGAGGCGTAATGTAAACGTAGCGGTGGCATATTTATTTCCTAATCATCCTAACCACTCATGGCAACATCACGAGACTACTTTTCGCCTCGACGAGAAATCTCGTCACATATTAGTCTCGCGAGATCTCGTGCCACGAGATCTCGTCACACCCCTATTATATTCTAAACAAAAACGCATGCTGTTTTTTGGTACATTTATTTTTAAACTACATACATAGAGCGGTGTTTTGAATGTACATCTTTAACAACCAGTAAGTAATTATACAGATGGAAGTCTCAAAAACTCCAAGTACACATACAGTAAGACCTTGACAATAGCACCATTTTGAGTTGGACTCAATAATGCAGCAAAAGTGAGGTAGTCGAAAACCACTTTGTCAATAAGTGAATCATTAGACTCTTTTCAACCAGTAACTTATAAATGTGAGTGTTTTGTGAGTCTTCCTGGTTGATTCATTTGTCAAAACCGTTCAATTGAATTTTCAGCTAAAGCTTAGATTCTTTTACCATGATGTTGTAGATTCAGCAGAAGCTCAGTTCTTCGGCTCTAATACTGTATAGTATTTCTGGAAACACTGTCACAGGTAGCAATAAGAGGCCGGAAAAGTTCAATGTATATATAAGAAACAGCTGGAGGACCAATTTGCAACTTATTAGGTCAATTGGCAACATGATTGGGTATAAAAAGAGTGGTAGTGTCTCTCAGAAGTCAAGTGGATCAAGTGGATCTTAATGATTTTCAGTACATTTAAAATAGATAGGCTATAGCAAGTTTTTGACAACATTGCTTATTTTTTTAACACAAGTAGGCTATACGGGTTCTGTCTCGTGCACAGACGCACATGTGAGCCTTTGAAAGCATTTGGTTGCAGAAAGACACGTTAGGCGTGTGCACTGCGCACTTGTGGACTTTTGTTTTCAAGTAGTCTGTTCACTGTCGCATGGGCTGTTTTCAGTACACACACTGCCCGTGCCATCACAAAAATTGGGCTGCACGTGGATGGGAAGTGTGGACATCCGCAAACCCTCCTAATGACGATAATTTCACGATGCGGACGGCGCGGATGCCGAAGTATACTTTGGGGTTAAGTCCGTAATAACGGGCCCCCAATCCACCCGGGCCCATATGCACGTGCATACCTTGCATGCCCAGACGCTACGCCACTGTCTACAGTGCATAATATCATCCAAAGATTCAGAGAATCTGGAACAATCTCTGTGCGTAAGGGTCAAAGCTGGAAAACCATACTGGATGCCCGTGATCTTTGGGCCCTTAGACGGCACTGCATCACATACAGGAATGTTACTGTAATGGAAATCACAACATGGGCTCAGGAATACTTCCAGAAAACATTGCGGTGAACACAATCCACCGTGCCATTCGCCGTTGCCGTATCTAAACATGATCCAGAAGCGCAGGCATTTTCTCTGGGCCAAGGCTCATTTAAAATGGAATGTGGCAAAGTGGAAAACTGTTCTGTGGTCAGACGAATCAAAATTTGAAGTTCTATTTGTAAAACTGGGACGCCATGTCATCCGGACTAAAGAGGACAAGGACAACCCAAGTTGTTATCAGCACTCAGTTCAGAAGCCTGCATCTCTGATGGTATGGGGTTGCATGAGTGCATGTGGCATGGGCAGCTTACACATCTGGAAAGGCACCATCAATCCTGAAAGGTATATTCAAGTTCTAGAACAACATATGCTCCAATCCAGACGTCGTCTCTTTCAGGGAAGACCTTGCATTTTCCAACATGACAATGCCAGACCACAGACTGCATCAATTACAACATCATGGCTGCATAGGAGGAGGATCCGGGTACTGAAATGGCCAGCCTGCAGTCCAGATCTTTCACCCATAGAAAACATTTGGTGCATCATAAAGAGGAAGATGCGACAAAGAAGACCTAAGACAGTTGAGCAACTAGAAGCCTGTATTAGACTAGAATGGGACAACATTCCTATTCCTAAACTTGAGCAACTTGTCTCCTCAGTCCCCAGACGTTTGCAGACTGCTATAAAAAGAAGAGGGGATGCCACACAGTGGTAAACATGGCCTTGTCCCAACTTTTTTGAGATGTGTTGATGCCATGAAATTTAAAATCAACTTATTTTTCCCTTAAAAGGATAAATTTTCTCAGTTTAAACATTTGATATGTCATCTATGTTGTATTCTGAATCAAATATTGAAATTTGAAACTTCCACATCATTGTATTCTGTTTTTATTCACAATTTGTACAGTGTCCCAACTTTTTTGGAATCGGGTTTGTAATTTACATTTGATAGACATATTTTGATGAAAAAGATGGCATCCACTAACATTCAAGTTTGGGATCTGTAAGATTTTTTAAATGCTTTGAAAGAAACATCAAGGCTGCATTTATTTCATCACAAAGGACAGTAATACTGTCAAACATTATTACATTTTTAAATAACTCTAGTACTTTTATATATTTTTAATATACACTCAAAAGTTTGGGATCGGTAAGATTTGTAATGTTTTTAAAAGAAGTTTCGTCTACTCACTAAGGCTACATTTATTTAATAAAAAATAAAGTAAAAACATTAATATTGTGAAATATTATTACAATTTGAAATGACTGTTTTCTATTTTAAAAAATATTTTGAAATGTAATTTATTCTTGTGTTGGCAAAGCTGAATTTTCAGCATCGTTAATCCAGTCTTCAGTGTCACATGATCCTTTAGAAAACATTCTAATATGCTGATTTGCTGCTCAAGAAACATTTATTGTGTACAATTGTACAAAATATTTGTGTACTATATATATATATATATATATATATAAAATATATATAATTTCTAAATTCTTTGAAAAATAGAAAATTCAAAAGAACAGTGTTTATTTGAAATGGGACTCTTTTGTAACATAATAAATGTTTTTACTGTCACTTTACTACCAATTTAATGCATCCTTGCTGAATAAAAGTTTTCATTTCTTTAAAAAAAAACTTTTTTAGTGGATATTAACATTAAGTGATATTGTGAACATTGTGATGTTGTAGGTTTTCTAATTAGGCACTAAACAGAGCATCTAGAATTTGGCATTTTTCATATCCCTATTCGTCACACATACTGTATGTGCCTGTGAACATAGGCACCTGAAAAAAAAAATTGTTGTTGGCAGACAGAGCCTTATTAATCAACTCCTATAGAGGCATCAGTCATGGACAAACTCGACAATCCCTCTCCCTCACACACAGACGCACACATTTGGATTGATTTTCTTCACTCTTTTGATTGCCTTTCTCCCTCTTCATCTAGGCTTCTGTCTTATCATCCTAGCAGATTCCTTAGGGGGGCTGAACTTATCCAGTGAAAACAGTACTAAGAAGGCATTCAGATGCTAATCTGACTCTGGTGGAGTCTTTTCTTTCTGCTGGCAGAGGTTGGGAGTGTATCATTTCTCAATTATACAACTCCTCTAGCTGTTGAAGTTCCTCAACCCTCCCTGCATACTGGTGCCAAATGTGCCACAGAACAATACATCTCAGTCAGCACAAGTTCAATCTAATTATTATCATCATCATTGATATTAACACACTGTTGATTTTTTTTAAATCTTGTGAGATCTTTTTTCATTTTGAACATTTCTTTTTGGTTAAACTTACTCATGCACTGAGAATGTCCTGTAGGACTCGCTACAGAGTGTTTTGATTGCATATGCAATCACTGATTCATTGTAGATGCTCAAACAAATGCTCATTGTTGATCAGTGTTCCTGCACTATAAATTCCTGTCAGTTATTCATGGAAGCAGGTTAATGCTAATGTCTTGCATCAATTGGAGTGACAGATTGGACTATTATATCTGTATATCTATATTTTTATAGGTAACTAACTTGGCGAAATACAAGGTTAGCGAATGTGATGGATAACATGGTTGATGTATTTTTTTTATTATTATTATTAATTCATAAAATAAGGAATTTTAAGTCATGTCATATAATATTCACGTGCTTGTACTGTTGTTTTAGTTTTTTTTCCCCATGGTATCGATTCAGTATTGGTATCGAGATTTTAGTGAAGTGTCGTCTCGAAGCCACGATTTTGGTATCGTGGATGGCCGAGGGCAAGTGTGAGAGAGTTTTAGGGCTAATCGAAAGAAGTGTCATGTGGCCTATCTGGCTCAGTGCTTACTTTTTACGCCTCAATGCAAACATTTAACATTTGGTTTCTGTTTACTTATTTATTATTATTGTATATTTGTATTGATTTATTGACACTTCCGAGATATGTTGCTTTTTTGTGATTAGAAAATGTTGGCAAGCCAGCAGCAAAATTGTGTTCAATTATTGTTGAACTGTGTCAAAATATCTGGGAATATTAGATGCTGTTTCCATAGTTGAAGGAGTCCTCTCATTAATTTAAGCCTGTGTACAGTATGTGCTCTCCATGCTTTGGGTTCAGTGCTGCCGCCAGCTTTGCAGCAGCTGAGGCATGACACACACACAGTGTCCCTTACTCATTTCGCATCGGTGTGACAGAGGATGAAAATCCTGCATCAGCTTGGCATGTCATATGGCCTCTTCTTGTCTCTCTTCATATGAGTAATGATGTCACTGTGACTGGTGACGATGGAGTGTATTTTTCATCTTCAAGGTTTATGCGTGCTACAAATGTTTATTAATAGCAGTAAGTGCAGTTATCGTTCAGGGCAGGACAGCGTTGGCTGCTGTTTGTTTTGTCATTCCCATTGCAGTCTGTTCCTCCTTTTGTGCACAGAGGAAATAAAGGCATTCGGTTTGCTCGTGCTAAGTGAATAAGGCACTGTGCAATAAAGCATGCAGATAAAATAGAGCTGCTTGACTGATATCTGCTACAGTTTGACTCCATGCAACAGGTTAAGAAAATCTAATTAATTAGTAGGGGTGTAACAATACGCGTATTTGTATCGAACCGTTCGGTACGAGGCTTTCGGTTCGGTACGCGGTACGCATTATGTACCGAACGGTTCGTTGGACTAATTAATTACATTTGGAAAATAAAAAAGTTTGTGAAATATAATGTTATGCGTTCAACAAGGTAGCCCAATAACCCAAGCGACGTAACAGGCAACGCCCCTGACACCCCCGAAGAAAAAAACACCAACTTATACGTTTATGTTATGCTGCGTTCAAACCGAACGCGTCTGGAGCGTCTGATTTAACGTTACATGTGGCTACTCAAGCAGGCGCTCGCTCACTCAGTACGCGCTGAAGGCTCTTTGCAAAATGGCTAATGTGTTTAACACATAGACTGTAAAGGTTTAACAGACCAGAAATAGAAGATCGTCCAAATAACCAACAGGTCTGGTGTTTGGGTGCACTTTGGATTCCATGTAAGCTATATAACATTTTCATTTCTTTATAAGGAGCTGTTTTTTTTTTTTATCTCTTTCGAGCGTGAGTTTAAAATATTCTAATCTCCCCCCAGAGTGAGTTTTTTTTTTTTTTATGCAACCATTATTTAAGAACGTTTGCCTTTAATGTTTCCATAGCGACGCGTCTTGCGTCACTAGCGCTGAGCGCAGCAACAATAACACTGTATGACAGATGGATCGCTATTATTTTGTTTTTCCTGGTTTATTTAAAATATTCACAAACTTGCTTACCATGTTATCAATTATCTGATATTCCGATCCTCAAATATGTGTAAGTGAGTGTGTTTTGTCGTTTAAAAGCCTTTATAAATGATCTTTATCTTGATCTATAACGCGAGATAGGCGCCGCCATCTTAGTTTGCGCTGGAGTTCACAGAGTTCTGTCAGTCGGATTTACAGCAGGTGAATTCATCATTTTCTCCCGAAATATATGCAAGTAGGTGGCTGGTGAACTGGAAGAATAATAGAGTAAACTTTATAGTTACTTCGGCCCATTATGTGTGTCTGATATGAATAAATATCGGCAAATTGTATATGAATGGATTGTTATTGCTCCTTCCACTGATGTCTGACATCAGTGTGCATTTTATAAACTCTAAATATATTGTTTTAATGGTGCTTATGCGTATATAAATGTCTGAAATCTTAAAAGAATGAACGTTAAAGAACGTTATGTGGCTGAAAACACTGCATAGTTGTGATAAAACGTAGCGAACCGAACCGTGACACCAGTGTATCGTATCGAACCGAACCGTGAATTTTGTGAACCGTTACACCCCTATTAATTAGGGCTGCCAATAAAGTATAAATGTATGCAGTGTAGACATTTTTAACAGTTTAATTTTCATGTGGAATAGGTTTTGAATAATAGCCATGTGTGTCTGTTTGCTTTCTGTGATAGCTGATACACATTACACAACTGTGAGCTCATTAAAGGTTTTTATATATTATTTTACTTATTAATGTATAATTTTATAATTGCAATATTTTTGTTTTTTATTTTTATTAAGTGCATTTATTTCTTCTTAAAATCATTCTTCTTGGTGAACCCCGTGTTGCTGGTCTCCCCATGGCTGTTAAGCATATAAGTGTTTGTCTTCCTGAGCTAAATGGCTCTCAAGGTCTTCCACCCACGATCCATAGCGATGGAGATGGGCTTTGGAACATGATAAAGCTGTAATTTTGGATATTTCAGTCTTTTTCTTGAGCAGAAATGCATATCTGGCCAAGGGTATTACAGTATCGAGATGGACTGACTTGCTTTTAAACAGATTTTGGCACCAGCCTCTGCAGATTTATGCTGAACATTATTCACAGATCTCATTAATTCTGTCAAAGCCTCTCTCATGATGGACACATTAAATGGAATCTGTACACATGCCATTCAGAATCATAGCTGTTGATATGGCACTGGCCCATATTCTTCCTCTGTACAAAACCAGCTGTCATCAGTATAAGTATTTTGTGTAAGATTACGAGACATGGGTCAGAACACATTGTAGCTGCTCAGCTCTGTGAATGTGAGACTTCACAGATCTCTTTTAAACCTGTGATCACCCCTGATCGTTTCTTTCTCTCTGATGTTAAGAACACCATGTAATAGTGCTGCTGGTGATTCTCATCACAGCCGCTCCAGGGAATTGGTTCTCACATTCTCTCTCTTACTATTATATTCTACGGGTCATTTGGTTTCTGTGCAGTGTTTGGCTTAGATTTTCAATCTGCCTGTTTAAGGATGTTTTGGGTGGGTTTTTTTTTGTGGGTTTTTTTTTTTTTGGTGTCAGAACTTATCTTATACATATAGATTGGGCCTTCAGGCACTATATCTTCTAATGGAAAGATACCTTAAATTTGCTTAAAAAATAAATGTAATAATTAGGGATGAATGACAGCTCATGGCTTTGTTAGGGATGCACAGTGTATTATTTATCATTCACTTTTAGAGATTTGTTGTTTAAATGTGTCAATAAATGTGTTAATAATATATAAATATATATATATAGGGTGCGATTTGTAGGGGGAATTTGGGGGGGTGGGGGGGGGATGGGGGGGTCTATGTATCCCTGCCTCTGCTGAATTATTTTTATCCCTGGTGGGGATAAAAAAATATCCCCCCCCCCCCCGGGCGATGTTACTCCACAAACCACCAACAGAGCATATAAAATATCAAAAACAAAAATCTTTTTTTAAAACATCTTCAAGTAAAATGCTGCATTTATATAGAACTGTCTTTTTACGACTACAACAAACGGGACACTTTTCAGATGCGCATTCCAACTTTGCCTCAGCGCCAGGCGCAAGTCAAACCAGCGCGGAAAATGTGCAGGTGACGACGAGGGAGCTTCAGTTGAACAACAGTGAACTGTGGTCAGATGATATGTTGTCAGGCTATGTCGGTAAAACTCAGAAAAATGAACATGACTGTCCAATCAGCCGTTATACTGTACTTGTGGAGCACACTCAAGAACTGCATGCGCAAATGCGCCGGCGCGCACTGCATAATTACTTTATTATAGCTTAAATAAAGCGCAAAAGAAACTACGTGCAATGACCGTCGTTGTTCTGTTGTAAGTTAAGACATGAAATTACCAAACATGCGATTAAAGCTGCCTCAAACTGTACATGCATGTATTTGTTGACATGGTTTTAATGCTATTGTTGGACTTAAAACGTCTTAAAAATGCACATGTACACTAAGGAAATCAAAATTTTCTAGGGGGAGCGTGTCCCCGTACCCCTCTAGCAAACTACATTTTCTGACCACTGTAATTATGAAACCCTGCGTACGGCCCGGCTTATATTCTATCTAATGATATCTGAGGTCAATGTTTATTTCTCCAAATGTGCGCACTTTTGAAAATAAATTTTCTGTGTATGCACTGTGATCAAAAATAAATGGCACCAAACGCAGTTGAATGTAAAGGTTTGTATATTCTATTAATAACTACCGATTGATTTTGCATTTCTATCAGAAATTAAGAATTATTAGTGTCATTGTAGATAGTGGTGCAAATATCTAAGCTATCTAATACTTAAAATCTCAAGGTTAAATCAAAAAAATTTTGTAAAAATGTTTCTGTAACAGATGCCAAAAATAGTATATAGCTCCACTGTAGTTTTTTAACAAAAAAAAACAACAACAAACAAACAAAAAAAAAAACTTTTCAAAACATCCCCCCCTGTTTTTTTCACAAATCGCACCCTGCATATATATAGGTGACACATTATTTCAGTAGTCTACTTTCTAGTACTAACTAGTTTCTAGTACTAACTATAAATAACTTTGAGTATGTCAACATTTTCTGCTAACCCTGACCTTAACCCTAACCTAACAGTCTATTAAAGTCTACTAATAATACTTTAATGACAGTTAGTTGACATGTAGTGTTACTTATAGTTTGTCGAATGTCCAAAGTGGACTATCAAAATAAAGTGTAACCGGGTGTAATGGTACACAAATATGACGGTTCCCCTCTAGAGTTCATTTCTCTAGTGAACGAACATGCTGTGGACACAAAATGACTTGCCTGAGGTAAATGTAATGCTACATGAGATATTATTCTCAAGCTGTTTTATTGATGTCTTTCACAGTTAAAACATTGGTTGAGAGATTACACGTAAACATATATATATATATATATATATATATATTTCTCACAAAACTGTCTCTTCTGCAAGCTTTTAATTTGAGTTTAATTTAATTACATTTATTGTTTTTGGCCATAACAGAAAAATAATTATCAATAATTATAATTATTGGTCATTTCAGCCAGATACCTGATAGAGGTTCATCTTTAAATAATAATTTCCCACACAGCTTACATCTCACCTTTTAACATTTCTGATGACACAGCTAACCATTGACTTACATAAAACATAGCAAATTATAAGCATTACCTGTGTGTTGATTCATATTAATCTGATGTGTAGCTGTAAATCACAGGTTGGGTTGAGAGAACATACTGTTTCTCAGCATTTGTAACGATGCCACCACCTGTGACTGCACAGAACAGCCGTTCGCAGTGGAAATAATATGGTGTTTCACACATGCTGATTCATGAGTGCTGTAGTGTATACTAGAGGCATGCAGTGTTTCATCTCTGCACTGTGTTTTAGCCTGATAATGGGAAATATCTGCAGGGAAACATCAAACTCACTTCACCCTAAAGTTTGGTGACTTGTTTTTACTGCATCAGCAATAGGATTTTTCTCCAGTTTGGTCTTTGTAATGCAATGAAAGTGCCACTTTCCATTTTAATATGTCTGTGAGGGGGACGTTTTGTTGACCTGCTACTGAGAGAACAGCCTTTTACTGTAATGGTTCATGAAGGATGTTAGGCTGAAAAAGCGAGATATATTGTAGGTATTCTTCTCAAGACACCTGGTCATGCCACTATAAATCTGAACCGTCCCTGGGAGGGGTTCCAAAAGGCCCAACATGGTCTTTCAAGACAAGGTTATCTTTTTCTGCCAGGGATAATGTAACATTGTTCAGTATTAAAGCTGCCTTGTGAAAGATTACGGTCTCACCTTTAAACCCAATAGGCCGACTCTGATTTGTGTACCAGGGTTGCGCAGCATTCAGAATTGAATTGAGAATGCCCTTTAAATTTTAAGGGAGAAAGCCGACATGATGCAGAATTCTAATTCAAATTTGAATTTAAGAAGTAGAATTGAAATGAAATAAAATTAAAAGAAAAGTAAATTTTATTTATTATTAATATTATTAACCATAAAGATAAAATATATATCTAGAAACCTTTGATATCAGAAATGTACATTTAAATTTTGTTTACATTTATTTAATTAGGATCGCTGTGGAAGAACATTTAATTTTACAAAATTTAATTTATTGTCCCTCTTATATATTGTAAAGTCTTACTCTATATGAAACCGTTATTTTCATTTTAGATGTAAATGCCTACACTTCAGGGAATAAATATGCAAATTAATCCAAATTAATTGTGTATGAAATTGAATTGTGTATTTAATAATGTTTTATAACAAAACTTGTGATAAACAAATGAAAATATTGGACTACTAAAAGGCCTTTGTTGTGTTACTGTTAAATTTCTTTGAATTGTATTTGAGAAAATTCCTCTTCCTGTCAATTTACTTCAACATCATTCGGGTTGCACTCAATTCAATTTAAATTCACACTCATGATTGAGGATGGCAATTCATAAATTTAAATTAAATTCATTTTGCCCAACTGTGCAATTGTAAAAATGGGTCAAAACATTAATACGAAATCCAAATTTGCTCTCATGACAATTGGCAACAAATATCTCTATCAGCCAGGTTTTAAAGTTCACTTTAGCATGTTTTGAACTTTACCATATATATGAAATACACAGTCCAGGAATATGTACAAATCTGAAGACATTTTATATAAAATATGACTGCAAACACAAACATATGTATTCTTCAGTACCCTCTACCCCAAAATACCAAGGTCTTTGAGGTAGAAACAGTCTCCTTGGTTACAGGATCCAGAGGAGAGAGCTGGAGACACTTGAAGGGGGGAAAAAAAGATCACTCGCTTTCTCCATTTCATTCCCTTCCCTCCAGCTTCAACTCCCACAGCTAATCCTGTTTGGAAATATTTTCAGGGAAAAGAGGATTATGTTGTAGTGTGCTACGAATTTTAGCACAGTTCACTCACACTTAATTAAATTCATCATTGTCTACTAAAAGCTTCCATTCTTCTCACTGGGAAATTTGCTCAAATAAATAAGAGTCAAGGTGCTGTAATTAAGTCAAATAGGTTCTCCTCATCTGGGAATTTTAGGAACCTCTTAAACAGGATTTTCTCTCATAATTTTGGAGAGGAAAAGCAAATCTGCAACTAAAAAAATTGAAAATCAGAAGCCGAAGTTCAGATTGTGAAGCCACAGTTCTGCCGCGCAAAGGTAAAATGCAATATTTTGTCAGTATTTCCTCACCAAGACATTCCCATGTGTTGAATTATTGATCTCACGTTCCTTGGACTCTAGTATGGACCACAACACCCTTGGTCTCAGAACATCATCCAGAAAGTATTCCCTTCAATAACTATTTCAGAGATATATTGCATTTGATCATGTGTGGAGGAGAGAGCCCTATAGTGGAATGCTGTCTGCTCTTCCATTATATTTCAGTTATTATATCACCAGATACTGTCTTCACTGTACAGTGATGTCCGCAAGTCTGAGACCATAATAAAAATTTGGGAATTTTATACATTTATAACAATTTATGTTGACATACAATAACAGAACGGGGGCAACGAGTTTGAAGCTCAAGAAAGTGCATCCATCCATCATAAACATACTCCACACGGCTCTAGGGGGTTAATAAAGGCCTTCTGAAATGAAGCAATGCGCTTGTGTGAGAAAAATATCCATATTTAACAAGTTATAAAGTAAAATATCTAGCTTCCGCCAGACCGCCTTCCGTATTCTTACGAAGAAAGTGTAAAACTCTTGCAGTTCAAAATGCTTAGACTATGTCCTACACCTTCCCTATTCAACTTCTGAAAAAATACTTTTTTCTTAAAGCAGAACTAAGTAACTTTTTTTTACCTTCATAAATAGTTTTCTAAGTCCTTACGATGGTTATTTGACTTTTAATGGTGTGTTTGAGGCGAGCACTAACCCCCTTTGGCACATCTATGCCAGAAAACAGCACTTGCAAGTTGAACTGCACCAACCCGAAACAATCTTGCCTTATGTTCACGTTCACGGGAGAGTGACAAAATGCTTCACAGTAATTCAAAAACAATGTATATATTATGACTTTATAAGACAATTTCGAAAATGACCCACCTCCATTGAGTGTACTGTATTTGCAAAACTACTGCGCTGGTGAGCGTTGTAGTCGTTGTAGTCCAGAGCTGCGCTTGGAGTAAGGAAACTGTAGGGGGAGCTTCGCAAATCTTACTGAGTTCCGCTTTAAGTTGAATATGGAAGGCGGTGGCGGAAGCTAGATATTTTACTTTATAATTTTAAATATGGATATTTTTCTTGTCTTTACCCTACAATGCATTAATTTACATGTCAGTTTCATGTCATAACTTTCTTTACCCCTTCTCCACTACAGAAAATGTGCTGTTGTGGACTCCAACTACAATCTTTATGTAGTATGTCAGGCACGTAACCTCACACAAGCCATTGTTTACTTCTCTTGACAGCAAGATTGACTTTTTTCGGTCAGGTTGATAATGCGGGGGAACAGAAGTGTTTGAGTGAGTGCCATTCTTTCTCTTTCCTGGCTGGCACATTCAAAGGGGACTTCTCAAGTGTCACTGTGGTCTTGTAGCGGAAAGGTGTCCTCTCCTCTAGACAAACTGGAAGGCTTGATCACTGAGGGCTCTTTAATGAGATAATAGGTA
Organism: Chanodichthys erythropterus; assembly: GCF_024489055.1. Lineage (NCBI taxonomy): Eukaryota > Metazoa > Chordata > Actinopteri > Cypriniformes > Xenocyprididae > Chanodichthys > Chanodichthys erythropterus. The sequence goes on from NC_090240.1 coordinate 22,606,337, forward strand.
TTCGCATTTATATTGTGACCCCTCGCATTAGAGCCCAGATATTATTACCAAGTAATGGGAAGCTGAAAAGGGCACTGTAATTTTGGTCTCATTGGTTAGATTGAAGGTATCACTGTGGTTCTAGTGTTACTTATCCCAGCTAATCATGCGGCCATTGTGTGTTTGTGTCAGACAGCATGCAGACTGTGAAATTTATGAAAGAAGCATCATGAAATACTACTGAAAAAAAATGCATGTGTATCTTTTGCATGTGCATCACATGACTCTTGATTGAAATACACTGATTAGTTAGTTGTGCATGTTTAATCATCTGGTTCTTTTTAGTGAATCAAAAACATTTCCTGAACAAATGACGAGTCATTCCTTCAGAAGTCAGACTGTTCTGCCTGCACTGTTTGGTTTGGATTCACTGAAAAGAACTGGTTCATTTGTTTGGGAATCGGACTGTTCTTGTCGTGCTATTAATTTTTGATTCACTAATAAGAACCAGCTAATTGGTTGAACTGTAGTTGTCATTCCCTTAAAAGAATTGGCTCAAAAGATTAATTTGATTGGGAATCAGACTGTGCCCGTTAAGCTGTATGCTTTTGATTCATTAAAAGAGTCATTTGTTCAGACTACACTGGTCCCACTGTTGGTTTCATGACGTAGGTTCAGCTCGCAACAGAGAATAACGTGCGTGTGAAACCATTAACAGATTCTAATGTCATTTAGTTCCTGTAATTTGAAAACAATGGAACAGACACTGAATAAGAAACGATTCTCAGTTCCCAACCTGATGTGACATTTAACAGATCTTATAAAATAGGTATTGTCAGCATTAGAAATGAGAATGTGTAATACCATTTTATGAGAGCAGATTACAAAATGGCAAACATCAAAGGATATTTCTCTTTTCAGATGGGTGTGAAAAGATGAAATGGCTTGACGTTTAGTCGATTTATGAAAAATGTCATTTGAATTAAAGCATTGAGAAATGTCTTAGAAATTTTATCTTTGTTAGGGACGTCCACTCCAAGCCTATTAATTAATTGATGTTGCTTTGAACTTTGTGCTGTGCGTGATTGATCCAGCCATTTAATGGCATACCCTTTATTCCCAGATGTCCTATTTGACTCTGTCATTACAGTTTTTCCTCTCATTAACATACAGCCCTACTCATCTTTCTATATCAATAGCTGCATCCCAATTCAGAGGCTGCATCCTTCGAAGGGCGATTGCGTAAAAGTTGCGTAACTAAGGCAGTCCCAATTCGAAGACTTCTTCAAATGCAGCCTCAAAATGCATCCTTCATTTCCCGAATAATGGATACAACAGATGGATCTTTTGAAACCTAGTCTACCCCAGAATTCATTGCGTGCTGGTGACAACAGGATTTCTTTGAGAGAAATTGCTGGATTACTTTCAATTTACTTGAATATTTACTGATACAAATAATAATAAAAAATTAAAGCGTTTCAAATGTTTCAAATAAGTTTCACATCTTACTAAGATGTGATTTTATTTAGTTTATACTCTTTATTATGTATAGATATTGACCAAGGTGAACATATTTAGACAGGTTGTGAACCCTGCTTTGTTTTTAGACAGTTGAATATAACTTTTGAAAAAAGTCCAGAACAAATGGTACTGCTGCTTGTGAACGGCAGCTTTCACATTTACAATATAGGCAAGAACAATCCTCCGTAGGCTAGACCGTCCCATTTAACAATGTTTAGCTCGACCATCGAGCCTTTGAAGTCTGCATCCTTCAAAGAATGCAGCCTCTGAATTGGGATGCAGCTAATATGTGACTTTGCTCTGCCTTGATTAGTTGTGTATGACAGTCCAGCTGGACCTCATGGGCCTGGGCTTGAGGTCTCAGATTAATTAAGGTTCTGTGCTACCCTTTGCTGTGATATCTCAGGCAGAACGATTTTTTTTCATTTTCTTTGCTGCTCCACACTAGCTCAAATTCTCAATGGGATGACAGTGCACTCAGTTAGATGTACTTTGCACAATAGAAATCCTATACGTGTAGGTCAACATTTAAAGTGCATTCGCAATCCATTTTAATTTACATAATCTGTCATACAGTATTTTAGAGTGAAACGTACTGTATAGCAAAAAAAATAAAATAAAAAAATGTTTAAAGGGACCTGTGTTATTTTAGTATTATATATTATTTTAAATATATTTATTAATATTTTGAATTAGCTTTTAATTTTATATTTCAGTTATAGTAACTAATAATACTCTAATACTTGCTCTGAAAGTCTATGGCGTCCCATAGAACCACTTGCAGGAAACTTATGAAATTTGGCACACAGATAGATGCCAGTTTGAACTGTGTCCATAGCCAATTTGGTGTCTCTAACCCAATCCCTCTGGCGCCACCAGCTGTCCATAATTGCACTCACGTATAATAACTTTTGAACCGTAAGGGCTAGAAACAAAAAAAATATTATTTTTTCCTCTGATTCGTTGGCTCAAGACGATTGCCTGTGATGTCATTTCCATAATGAACATTTTTCTGCCATGTTGAATTTTCTGAAAAACCTACTTTTTCTGACAGCATGTGCTTGTATTTCACGAAAATTCAAGTCGATTCTTCAAACCGTTTGCGAATAATGTGCAAACGAATTCAACAAAGTGCTTGCCAAAATGAACATATAGGCTATATCTCAGCAACGCTTTATCGTATTCAGACCAAACTTGGTACGTGTCATCACTTGCATGATCTGAGGCGACATGCTGTGTTTTGGTGCAGTGCCACCTAGTGGTCCGGAGATATGAAAAATTTACAATTTGCGCTCATTAGATTGAGAGTGACATGCCGAGTGGAATGATATCCAATTTTCCCATATTGGCACCATGTCATGACAATACTCCAAATGTTTTGGGGCAGCCTTCTGGTAATAACTGTTAATTGTTAATTGCTAACTGCTAAATGCTAATAACTTTTGACTATATTAATCTATTGTAATGAAACTGGTCTCAATAGACCGTTTGTCCAATTTTCACCAAATTTGAGTGAGAGAACCTTCATACCATGCCTGCAGAAAGATATGGATTTCTTGTCGATAAACAAAAAAAAAACATTTTCGTATAGCCCAGCAACAAATTTGAGGCATGATGCCAAAATGACTCTTGAGGCTGTATGTCTGCACTGCTTTGCCCTATTGACACCAAACTTGTTTCGTTGTCACCTTACTCTTACCGCACCACATCATTTTGGTCACAGCGACACCTATTGGTCGACTGTGATAAACCTTTCAATCATATTTCTAATGACCAATTTGCCTAAAATCATCTTAAAATGTCATTACTTGCTTGTTGTTGCAGCTGGTCTGACGCTCACAGCCATGTTGGCATGGCTTATCATGCTCTTTGTGCTTGGCCCCGTTAATTGCTGCTTGCAGCTATACTTATTATTTTTATTCTTTTTTAAATATTTCTATTTATTACTTTTAAATTTTATTTCAGCTTTAGATTTATTCATTTTAGTACTTCATCGTAAGATAAAATATAAATATTATATGAAAAACATAAATAAATAGGATAAACAATCAAAACTAAACTACTTACAGTCTTGTATTTTAAAAAAAAATTTTCTAATGCTCACTGACATGACTCACCATTAATAAAAAGATTGGCGCAGGCACAGATGCTGTTTAGCCATGGGCGTATTTCAGGCCTCTCCCTTGGAACAGCTGGAACTCATGATATGAGCAATGTGTTGCGTTTTGAGCACAGAAGTTGGAGATGCTAGTTTTAAACTTGGAGGTCAGTATCTTTTACAAAGACTTTGAATTCACGGCCACTGGTAAACGGATCATAGCTAATAAAGGCTCATGATCCAGCTTCATTGGTCTGAGTTTGACTGGAGCTGTCGTTTAAGCCCTGTTTCTTATTACAAACGGTTATAAAAGAAAAAAAATTCCAAATATATTTTAAATTATAATATAATATTTTATAATATTAATCATTTTAATATAATTTTAATCTAATCAAAAACATTTTTATTGCATTGGATGATTGGCAGGTGTAGACAGTTCTTCACTGTTTTTGATTAGCCTTCACATATGAACGCATAACATTTATAATGTGTATTTAACCAAAATCTGGTTTGATCACAAATTGTTTAAGACCCTAGTGTTTACACTTTTTGGATCATCTGAAATGGATGGAGACATTTTTTGTTTCCCATGCATTTTAAGAATCCAAGGCATTTTTTTCACTTTCGGTTGCATTTTATGCCCAAATCCTGGTCCTGCTCCAAGAATTGAGCCAGTAGTTGACATGTCCAACCATTTAAACAAATATACCAATGTTTTCATTGTGTCACACTCACAGTGTTTATTACGCATGGCTTATAGTTGCCGTTTCATAGAATAAAGTTGTTTTAACATTGAAAAAATTACACTTTAACACTTTGCTTATGTTTGTGTTTTTGGCTCGAATACAATCTGATCTTCCTTTGTCATTCCCTTCTGGACCTTACTCACTGTGCTTTGATTTGCTTCTAAGAAAAAAGATTAAATCACAAGCCAAATGTCAGTTTTCACCAGCCTGAGAAAAGTAGAGTCACTTGGCTTCTTCCCCCTCAGATCGGAGGCCTCTGAGCTTATGCTCTTCCCAGGAGTGTAAGACTGATGTGAACTGGACATCGACTTCATTGCTTAGTCGCCCTGATCACTTCACTGCGGCCAACTGGTTGGTTTCTCTTATGGGCAGTTACTGTGCCAGAGAGGTGATGGATGGCTTTAATGAGTGTGAGTGGCCCCTCGGAGAGCTCCCTCATCCTGGCCGAGGTGAACAGGGAGATTTGCAACTGCAAGATTCAGTCAATCTGACAGTGGAAAACATTCCTCTTCCTCCCCACAGAGAGAGCGACATGGCGTGTTGCCACAAAGACAAGACTGTGTGGTTTTGATATTAATCCTATGGTTGTATACACTCACGTGTATTCACATGTACACATGGGTCATTCCTGCTATGAAATGCAACTGGAGCTCTCCAACTTTTTTATATATATATATATATATATATATATATATATATATATATATATATATATATATATATATATATATATATATATATATATATATATATATAAATGAATAAGCCATTAATGTTTTTGAAAGGAATATTTTAATAAATTGTTTTTGTTTTTTCCTGTGATGGTAAAGCTGAATTTTAAGCGGCCATTACTCCAGTCTTCAGTGTCACATGATCCTTCAGAAATCATTCTAATATGCTGATTTGCTGCTCAAGAAAAATGTATTATCAATGTTGAAAACAGTTTTGATGCTTAATATTTTTGTGTAAACCGTGATACATTTTATTTCAGGATACATTGATGTATAGAAAGTAAAAAAAAAAAAAAAAACAGCATTTATTAGAAATAGAAATCTTTTGTAACATTATAAATGTCTTCTTTACTGTCACTTTTGATCAATTTAAAAGGCACATGTTATGCCCCTTTTACAAGATGTAATATAAGTCTCTGCTGTCTCCAGAATGTGTCTTTGAAGTTTCAGCTCAACATACCCCACAGATCATTTATTATAGCTTGTCAAATTTGCCCCTATTTGGGTGTGAGCAAAAACATGCCATTTTTTTGTGTGTGTGTCCCTTAAATGCAAATGAGCTGTTGCCCTCTCCTCCTCCCCCCTGCTTTCCAGAAGAGGGCAGAGCTACAGCTTGCGCTTCGGTTGCTCAACAACAACAAAGCTGGAGAATCTCCCACAGCCAAAATGACAATTGTAGGGCCCTATAATTTCCGCGATCACGGAATCACGGACGGAATCGGGGAATCCAGTCATAAAAACGGAATTTACTATATAATGCGGAATGTCACGGAATTTGTCAAATTTTTGATGAATTAATTAAAAGCAGGTCAGTACACTTAAATTAAATCGCGATATAGACTAGTGACTGTGAATATTAAACCGCAAAAAGACTATTTAAACATGAATCCTGCATGCCTGTGTGACTCTGAAATGAATGATGCGGATGCGCAGTTTCATTTACATCACACTGCCTCACACGCAATTGCGCGGGGGCGCACGCACGCACACTGAAGCACATGCGACGCTCGCGGTGTTTTCGTCCTCTGTCGCCTCACTATATGAACGCACAAATTCATCTCCAGAGCTGCTCTGAAAGTCACTTCATCAGCATTTAACCGCTTTGTTTAAGAAAACTACCGTCATAAACACAGAGAAACTCAAAGCTCTTGGCAAACCGTCAAAATAAAAGTTTGATTTAACTTGACAGAAACATATTACTGTTGTACAGTAGAATTTAGATTCATTTAATAATAAATTATTAAAATATATTTTAAACAATAATCTCAGTGTTTCTTCCATGTTTTAATTTTAACAGTAAAGCTCTGTTGTGCAGCACATTGTTTGACAAAAAAGTTTAATTTCATGATTAAAAGATAAAATAAATGGCATTCGTTCATTTGATTGCCAGAAAAATTTAAATACACAACAGAACTTCTGAAGAAAAAAAAATCATAAAAATATATTTTTTTAATTAATTAATTAATTAATTAATTAATATTGTTGTTTTTAAGAATTTCATTAATTAGACATGCTTTTTAGTTATTAAAATGGAATTAAACCATTAAAATGGAGTCCAGAAAACAGAATTTGGTAATCATAAAATTTGGCGGGAAAGAATAAAACGTAGATTGTAATTTTTTTAGTTTTTTTTTTGTTAAACTTTTATTAAATTGTTGGTAATTGGACAAGATTCATTATTTCAATAAATTAGACATGCTTTTTGATTACTAAAATTTAATGTAACCATTAAAACGGAGTCAAAAAAATAAATTAAATGGAAAAAAACGGAATCCAGAATAAATAAAACAGAAAAAACAGAATTTGGGAAAAAATAAAACGGATTTTATAGGGCTCTACAATTGTCAGTTACAGTGTTAAATTGTTCAAACTGGGGTTGGACACTGATGGAACAACACAACACACAACACAACACACAACACAACACAACACAACACAACCTCTCCTCTAAAGCAGCCCAGCATGGTCTCACCCCCTTTGTTGTAGTCCCTACCAGCCATTTGTTGTAGTCTTTAAAAAGCTATTTCTGTAAAAGAAAATATCTCCCTTTGCATTGGACTTTGAGCGTTATAACTTTGCAGATGTTGTTTATGCTCAAACAGCAACATTGCACACCTAACTGAAGTTAAAGTGAAATCATAATCAAGGACCCTTTTAATACATCCTTACTGAATAAAATTATGTATTTTAAAAAAAATCTTACTGACCCCAAACTTTTGAATGGTAGTGTATAACAAAATGAATCAAATGCTAATACTGATTTGCGTCTGCTGCTTCCTGGAGGATGTTTAATACTTAATCCAGAATATTTATTTTATCCAGGATAATGGATATTATATGTATGCACATATATGTATAAAAGCACCTTTTATTGAAAAGCACTTCCATTCACTTCATATAAAGATAGGTGGGTGATACAGGCTCAGACATGTATTCAGGATCACATTTCCACTTATGCAAATCTATGTGGTAACGAGACACACTTGAGATGGCCTGCAGGCTTCTCTTGGCTCGTTTAGAGCGGCTGGCGTGTGGACTGACAAGGCCTTGTTTCAGTCAGACAGCACGAGCGCTGCATAACAACAACTGCTGAGGTCACTGCTCCACACACTCTGTGTAACTTGGGGGTTTTAAATGTTTCTTCGAAGAATTCAGCCACAAGTGCCACTGATATCTGTCATGAAAGACATTTCAGCCTCCTCAAAATGAAATGACAAATGCTTCTCCATTTCAAACTCATGCTACATAGACATAGACATAGCTTCAGGATCAGAAGCCCAGCTTTAATTCTACCTATCTCTACCATTTCAGTCTTTCTCCCAGGCGGTTCATGCAGGACCTTCAAAAGCTTCTGGATGTTCTGTGGCTCCATTGTGGAGCTGATTGGAAAGGAGGATATGAGATGCTTCGATTTGGAACACTGTAGCACATCAGACACTACAAATACCGAACGGTCGGAATGAGGAGGCAGCCAGCGGCTCAAGATTTCTAAAGATCTCTCTGTTCTTGACTCCTTTGTGTGATTGTTCCTTTCATCTATGGCTTCCTGTGGTACTATAAGCTTGGTTATGAATATCACATGTGCACTTATGAGTGTTATGAACTCAAGACAGGAGAGATGTTGGATGTTGCTGGTGTGGTTGTGAATATTTGATTCCTCCCCCCAGTTTTTCTCCTCATTCTTGTCGTTGGGTTTTGTGTCCGTGCCAAGCAGGGCAATGTTCACTGCTGGTTTGATGATTGAGGACACTGGCATTTGAGTGTGAAACTGTCGCAGCGCGTTATGGCCTGAGGGTGCTGTTGTTTTTAGCTTTTGTCTGAGATTCATGGGAGTTGAGAACAGAGGCCTTGTCCCAAAACCTGAAAAATGCCTTCTTCACAGGCAGTATAAGTATGTAAGAAGGCATTAACATGCGTATGAATTCCACGTTTGCAGAACATAACATACTTTCACCTTGGTTTTTGATTTGCCAGTTCTTGCAGTGAGATGTTACTCCACTCTTCCACCAAGACACCTGCAAGTTATTAAACATGTCTGATGAGGCCAATTTAGACATTCTACTAACTATAAGGCTACGTTCAGACGGTCAATCCAAATCTGATTATTTGTTGGAATCTGATCTAAAATTATTGACTGTCCACACTGTGTATCTCAACTATTCAGATCTGATTGGTGTGTCCATGCCGCTCTTTCGTTTTCCGGAATATCTGCCTTGGTTTCTATGGCAATAACATTGCCTTGGTAGGTATATGCCAAAAACAACAACAACAACTACAACATAGAGGCGTTTGCAATACAGAGGTTGTCTTATTTACAACATAACATTGTGTAGCTGCCACGCACTGGACTGCTTCTGAGGCAACGGCAGAAACGTAGGAGGCTGGTATGTCGGATTTATTCTGTGCTGTCATCTCCGCCGGTTTCAGAACATATCTCCTTTTGTTATTGTCATTTTCTGCTCGTCAGACACTTTGCAACAGCACAACCTTTTGGTTCGGCAGCGACTTTCAGCATGTTTCCTATAAAAACGTCTGATGTTTATTTTATATGGTGTGAGACAGTAAACTAAATCCGATTAGAGCAGTCAGACTGAAACCAATTTCCAGAAATGCGATTTGAATAGGATTTCTAACCACATATGAATGTAGCTCAAAACGGTTTTGTAAAAATCGCATTTCATGTGATATTTTTTGCCGTTCACACTTGCCAAATCTGATTGGATTCCAATCGGATATGTACAAAAATCGAAATTGGACTGACAGTCTGAATAAAGTAAGTAAGTAAGTTTGCACCTGTGGACTATCGAAATATATCATTATGTAAAGTGCTATAATATATATAGTTACAATTTATGAAAGCAATTTAAAAACTATATGAAAGGAATTTTATTTCATTACCGATTTGTGTGTGTTTGTGTGTTTTAGTACTGAGAGCCAGAATGGAATACCTTGCAATGCATACATTTTAGCTTTTATATTTGGAGACTGAAAAAAAGTTCCTTGCCTCTTTTTAGAAGTGCAGACAAAATCGAAAATTCTCCAGCAAACTTGTGAGTGAATTGTGTGCACACTTTGGGCCCTGCAAGCCAACAAAACCCTGCAGATCTAACAAGCAGAGAGCAAGCAAGACCCGAGTTGCCAAGCGGCTTTTTCTGGCTGCTAATTAGCTCTTCACTGGGCTTCCCGTGAATCTCCACTGGACCATTGTCATAACATGGCCTTGTTAGTTCCCGGTGATGGTTTATCTGTGGCATTTATATGGCTCTCATAATTGATAAAAGAAGGGGTCTCAGCATGTGGCTTTTTCAGGGGTGAGGTGATTGTGTTGTGTAAGCAGTGTCTGTAGGTGTATAGTGTCTGTACTATGCAGTGACTGACTATGAATTGATAGTCATATGAGAGTCTGTTTGTGTTTCCTTTGTTTGATATTGGCAAATAATAGAGTAGTCATACCTGAAGATATACTAGAGGCGTTGAAGTGGTAAGGTGCTTCCAGTTGGCCGTTCTGTATTTATGCATGAATAATAGACTCATGTGATGATCATGCAGTGTTTGCGCAAATTTTGGTGAGTTGTTTGAGCTCAGCCTTTGTTTGCTGTGTTTGCATGTAGTTTGAAGTATTGTTCGGGTTGTACATGAAGATGATGCAGTCAGCTGGAATTATGGTTGTTGTTACCTTTCTGATGCTGATGATTTACTTCAATATCACTGATATTCCTGTTTTCTTCAAACTAAACATTCTCTGCTTTAGAAAAAACGGTGTTAATAGACCTATGGCAGTGTCGACATTATATTTAATGTGACACGAATGAAAATGAATCGAAATGTCATACTGTGGTGTACCTACAGTAGTGGTTGATCATGCAATCCCTATAAGAAAGCAACAGGGTTATGTTCCCATGTGTTCCCACAGCTTTCCTAATGCATTTTTTTGTGAAATACACATATTTTAACATTCAACTGCTGTACGAACAAAAATATAGCAGGCCACTCGTACAATGACTTTGGCAGTGGAGTGACAGAATGTGCAAGTGGTAATTACTATTGGGCAAACATTACTTCATTAATATTCATGAGCCAAGCTAATAAGGTTTTTAATGTATCCCTCTCACTTTTCAGATCGCTCCTACGCCCCTGGTCAGAATAAATATGGCATCTACTCCGACTAAGTCTGTATACCTCCATTCCACACTCCCACTCCCTGACATTTTAGCCTGTCTGGGGAGATATCACCTTCCTCCATGACTAGTGTAATTTAGTCAAGAGGATGAGAGCAGAGCTATTGTAAGTCACATAAAAAGGGTTAGTTCAGTAATAAAAGGATAAGTTCAGTTGAAAACCAGGGGTATCTTTGAGGCTTTTGTACAAGAATAGACCAACACTATGTTATTGCGTCATGGATTCTTTCTGTGTCCATGCCTGACCCCCTCCACCTTGATGAGAATGGCTCTAATGCCTTGATGATGAGGCACAAAAGGAGCTATTGTATCCCGTGGCTCCCATGGGCAGCCTGGCTGGTACAGCGACTGGAACTTGGTGCGGTCTAGTGGGAGACAGAGGGTGGCACCCCAGAGATATGACACAGCTCGCTAACGCTACCTGACGGCGTAGCCACAAAGAGCGCCTTGTTCTGTCAACAAAGACCGAGGCTTCTATAGAATGAGTGTTAATGTGTGAGAATGTCACTAAAACAACAATGGCTACATCCATGTATGAGGACACACAACTGTTCCCATGAGGAACTTTTGTGAAAGCACAAGATCTTCAGCCCTATCTGGGGTAAAGGCTTTTGGCACACAGTGTTCGTATAGCTAAATTTGTATGAATTGCAGGCATGCAGAATTTTGCTAGGGAACATGGAGCACATTCCTGCGTGCTACTGTACAATACTTGATGAAGGATGAAGCAAAGCTATTGTGGCCTGACCTAAATTCCTCTCGTTTTACAACATCCAAAGAATTACACAGTGTAGCTCTTGGACCTTGTCGTACAACTTAATTTGAAAACCATTGCTAGTTTTGAAAGCCTTCCCCACATAAAGAGCCTTTGTTTTGCATAGTTTTTATTTATGAGTGAACATAACGTATACTTTTTGTACTCAGTAATAGTTTATATAACAAATGGCTTTAGAACACTATATTTAAAATGTTCCTTGCAGATTTCAGTACAGATTGTGTCTGTGTCCTGTAGCTGAAAAAGTTAACAACATCAGTCAGTTGAAGGCATCTTTCTGCCATCAGTTGTTTTTCTGTTCAGGTTTTCTGACACATCTTTGGAGGATATGTCTTTTTGAAAAAGGCTGGTTTAATTCAGGCTAGAAGTTAATAAGTTGGCTAACATTGCTTATAGTATCTATAACAGGTTTGCTCTATGCCAAAGCCTATGCAGTTGCCTACATAGTCAGAGTTTTAAGTCATCATATGCACGCTCGTGAGTGACACGAAGGCTGCTTAAAAACTGAGGCTACTTAATTATGCTACCTTATTTTGGCTAATGTTTTGGCTCAAGCATCCTTTGTGGAGAAAGCAATTCCATAATGCATTGTGACAAGGTCAGTGGGAGAAAATAAGAAAAACCTCCAGATTGTGGGTGAAGCGAGAGAAATGTTGAAAAATATTGAGAAAAATATATCATTAAATATCACAAATATTTCATCAGAATTACTTTTTTTTTTTTATGTGGCTGTAATATAATTGTACAAATATTAGTAGTAGTAAAATATGTCAGTAATTGTGTTTTTAACAGTGGTTTTCAACAAGAGGGCCAGGGCCCACTAAGGGGCCTCAAAACAAAAACTTCCAAAAAGCCCTAAAATTGTTTACATTTAGTTATAATGGTATAATTAAAAGGCTAAAAAAAACACTAAAAATAAAGATGTACAAAATTAAACTGACATATAACCATATTTTTTTGCATTTGTTATTTACAACCTCTTGTGTGATACTGATGACATTCCAAATGTGTTTCATGCTCTTGAGCTGCTGATTATTTCCAGGTGTGGGTAGCTAGAGCTGGTGATGTCAGTGTAAGGGAGTTGGGGGGGGGGGGTCTCACAAAATGACTCACAGAGCCTCCCTAGCGGTCCCAACTGACCTCATTCAGCATAGATCAGCACTTCATACTGCAGCTCAATACGCACACATGCAGGACCATGATGCTCCCTAATGAACGGCAGCAGTAAATCATGTTTTACACTATTGGAAATGAGCGCTGTGTAAAGTGAGTGCAGAATGAAAAAGACATACGCACTGTAATGTCTTGCTAAACAGCCATAGAGGTGGAATTAATACCACAACTCTAAATGAGAATGATGGGCCTCTTGAGCACATTTAGATTGGAGCAAATTAGTATGCGTCAAAGTCGACCAATGAAATGAGGCTAATCTGCAATCACAGTGGGCCATCCATTTCATTCCCTGTGAGAGAGAATTGCTTGGGGAGAGACTTGTTTTGATTACCTTGCATTCGAAATTAGTTGGAGATATCACAACATGTTTGTATTTATTCTGTCTCGAGGCACAAACAGCGTTTCTCTCAAGGCCACATCAAGTACTCGTCTTTCAGTTTGATTGGAACATTGAATTTACTATGATGTTCATGTTCATTTCAGCTTTTGGTTTGTCCCTGTTTTTGCTTTAATGAAAGCAGCTTTAAAACTGCATGAACTGCACAAGTTTAGGTAAAACCTGATGATCTTGTTCTCCAGTGTGATTTGCAATGAACCAAAAAAGATCTTAAGCTTCAATGAAAGCAAGAACATCTGATTGTCTGTACACGTTTTAATGCTGCTTTCATTAAAGCAAAAAGAGGGACAAACCAAATACTAAGTCATGCTGAAGTGAAAACTACTGAAGAACAAATGTCATTGTTGTGCCCTGCAAACTTTTAGACTGTAAAAGCATATGCTTATTCCAGATGTCAGAACATTGTAAAGGTGTAACTCCTGAAAGATTTGACCCTTTTGAAGTAGCACGAGGGACTCTTTTACCTGTAATTATATGCCAGAGTGATCAGAGAGGTCTGTGAGGACAGCCAAGCGGGTTCAGCAGCTGCGGGGTATAAAACAATGCTTATTGATGCAGCAGCCATGTGACTGGCACAGTTTCAAAGCACATCCTCCCCTCCCAGAGATCATCAGCTGCGTAATACCAACAGCTGGAGATTGGAGCTGCTCAAAGAGGCGTCGCTTTCTTGCCCTCCCTCCCATATTTTAGTCGCCAAGGGAAACTTGGCTCCAACTCTCTCATTCTCTAATTCAAAGGGTCGTCTCCTCCCCTCCTTCCTCCAGGATGGCTTGCACCGCCTCCACGCTTCCTTGAACTCCGCCAGAACTCCTGGCACTTTGCTACAAGAGCAAAGCAATAGAACCTGCATTGTTTGTTAACGCTCATCATGCATTCACACATCTGGATGCTTGCTTGTAGAAACAGCTGGACCTCCTGCTGCACGTCTCAAACTTGTCATTTAATCACGAGGATGACTGGGACAGTTTCCAGAGTTTAGCATGATTTAGTCATATTCACCTAATTTAAAGCTGTCAATGTTTCACTTTTGTTTGTAACCCACACAGCTGTTGCTAATGAGCGAAACTCATTATCAAATAATCAGATTAACAAATTTCTATATCATAATATGAATCCTTGTATTTAGAATACATGTATATCATTCTACAAGATTCTGTAATGTAGTTTGAATTCTCTTGCTATTTTTGTTGTGGGAAAAAAAAAATATATATAATATATATAGTGTGTGTGTTTTTATATATATATATATATATATATATATATATATATATATATATATATATATATATATATATATATATATATATATATATATATATATATATATATATATATATATATATATATATATATATATATATATATATATTATATATATTATATATTATATATATATATATATATATATATATATATATAATATATAATATATATAATATATAATATATATATATATATATATATATTATATATTATATATATATATAATATATATAATATATAATATATATAATATATATAATATATATATATATATAATATATATATAATATATATATAATATATATATATATATATAATATATATATATATATATATAATATATATATATATATATTATATATATAATATATATATATAATATATATAATATTATATATATATATATATATATATATATATATATAATATATATATATATATATTATATATATATATTATATATATAATATATATATATAATATATATATTATATATATAATATATATATATATATATATAATATATATATATATATATATAATATATATAATATATATATACACTGATATATATAATATATATATATTATATATATATTATATATATATATATTATATATATATATATATAATATATATATTATATATATATATATATATATATATATATATATATATATATATATATATATATATATAATATATATCATATATATCATATATATCAGTGGCGTGCAGTGGTGCTCTGAAATGAGGAGGCACCCCTTTTTTATGAATCATTGTAAATTCATGTGCATTACTCTTAAAGTTGACAAATCTTCCTTGTTAAATGAACATTACTTTACAGTACATCAAAAAAAAAGAAGAAAAGAAACCAAATACAACTCTATTTTGTAATTTTACATTAACAATGTAATGTTCTATTTATCAAAACCAAGTCAATCTCATCAAGCATCAAGTGTTTTAAGCATTTCTACATTCATTCCAAAATAATAACTAAAGGCAATAATAATTTAAACAATATATTTTATTTATTGCGGTTTTTCTTTTTAATTGTCAACCTAGAATATTTTGGATCATCAGTCATGCTCCATTAACAGCGTCTGTCACAGACACGAATTGCATTTTTAATTTCACCAAGCTGATTGCACTAAAAAACCCCGCAGTAATCATGCTTTCAGTCCATTTCAAGTTTGATTTTGACGTGACATAAAGCGGTGATATCTAACTGGGTGATCTGTTTACTTACTTTAAGATTAACGTTAGTCTTCCAATTGACGCCATCATTTGTTCAGTCAAACCTACGCGCGGAACGCGCACGTCAACGAGAGGCGGGATTTATCGCACAATCATATCCAATCATAACCAATTACATCCAATCATAGCGCGATGGAGACATTTGCTGCGTCCCAATTCGCCTACTTATACTACGTCCTAAAAGTATGTACTGTTTTTGTAAAGAAAAAGTACATACTTTTGAGTGTGTAGTAGAAGAGTATGCAAGTTTTGGGACATACTACCTCGTCATAACTGCGTCTTTAATGGACGTTCTGTTGCTTAGTTACTTAACCTGTAACTGTTTAAACTACCCTGTCAATCATCTTGTCACAGTTAAAATCCTCCACATTTAATTAAATTTATTTTCCTACCGTTTCGGAGAGAAATGTAGTCGCACGTTGATCTGCTAGTCATTGGTCTTTCATGCAGAGAACTCTCCTCATCTTTGCATTATGATGCATTTAAAAGTTAATGACCAAACACATCGTTATAAAAGTTCACAATGCTGTTGCAGATGAAATATAATGTGGATAACATTTAATAAATATCTTTTTGTCAGGTTAGACACTGCTTATTAATCATTCAAGCCCCTTTACCTTAACCGTTGTACATCGCACGTCCGTCATGTTTGTAGTTTTTAAACACTTTTTATTCGTATTTGTAGTTCTAATCGAATCCTCGTCCACAGCGCAATGTGTTATGGGCAATATTAGCCGTTAGAAGTGTGCACGGATCTGCACTTCGAATTCTAACCGGAAAAAGTACACCATCCGGGTATCTTTGGAATACTCATGTCAACATACTACGATTTGGGACATACTAATTCTTTTTTCGAATACTATTTAGGACGCATAGTATGCGAATTGGGACGCAGCAATTGCCTCCTCTCACGTGACTTTCCCCCATTCATTCTCAATTACCCCCCCACAAAACCCACCGCACGCCGGGGTTCTGATGATTTTCTATAGATTCCTATGAGAGGAAATGGAGGCATGACTCCTCTGTGTAACTTTGCCCAACAGCGACACCCGCAGGTAGTGTTCCTTAAGAAATACGCGTGACTTGCGCTCTTTTTAATGTCATAATTTGTAATATTTGTGTTGTTTTATATGTAATATGGATTATTTTCTCATCCTATTTTTTTTAAGGCACTGCCTCCCTTGCCTACTCGGAGGAAACGCCATATTATTTATATATATATATATATATATATATATATATATAATATTATATACACACACACTATATTGCCAAAAGTTTTGGGACGTCTGCCTTTACGTGCACATGAACTTTAATGACATCCCATTCTTAATCTGTAGGTTTAATGTGGAGTTGGCCCACCCTTTGCAGCCTATAACAGCCTCAACTCTTCTGGGAAGGCTTTCCACAAGGTTTAGGAGTGTGTTTATGGGAATTTTTGACCATTCTTCTAGAAGCGCATTTATGAGGTCCGGCAGTGATGTTGGCGAGAAGGCCTGGCTTGCGGTCTCCACTCTAATTCATCCCAAAGGTGTTCTATCGGTGCAGGCCAGTCAAGTTCCTCCACACCAAACTCGCTCATCCATGTCTTTATGGACATTGCTTTGTGCTCTGGTGCACAGTCATGTTGGAACAGTAAGGGGCCATCCCCAAACTGTTCCCACAAATTTTGGAGCATAAAATTGTCCAAAATGTTTTGGTATGCTGAAGCATTAAGAGTTCCTTTCACTGGAACTAAGGAGCCAAGCCCAACCCCTGACAAACAACCCCACACCATAATCCCCCCCTCCACCAAATTGTACACGCCAAACCCAGACTTGTCCATCAGATTGCCAGACAGAGAAGCATGATTCGTCACTTGAGAGAACATGTCTCCACTGCTCTAGAGTCTAGTGGTGGCGTGTTTTATACCACTGCATCCGGCGCTTTGCATTGCACTTGGTGATTTAAGGCTTGGATGCAGCTGCTCGGCAATGGAAACCCATTCCATGAAGCTCTCTACGCACTGTTCTTGAACTAATCTGAAGGCCACATGAAGTTTGGAGGTCTGTAGCTATTGACTCTACAGAAAGTTGGTGACTTCTGCACACTGTACGCCTCAGCATGCTCTGACCCCGCTCTGTGATTTTACGTGGCCTACCACTTCGTTGCGGAGTTGCTGTTGTTCCCAATTGCTTCGACTTTATGATACCACTAACAGTTGACCGTGGAATATTTAGTAGCGAGGAAAATCTACAAAAGGACTTATTGCACAGGTGGCAACCTATCACGGTACCACACTTGAATTCACTGAGCTCCTGAGAGCGACCCATTCTTTCACAAATGTTTGTAGAAGCAACCAGCATGCGTAGGTGCTTGAATTTATACACCTGTGGCCATAGAAGTGATTGGAACACCTGATGTGAAGGGGTGTTCCAATACTTTTGGCTATATATTGTGATTTATATATATGAGGCGTCAATAACTTTCGAGTAATTTTCAGTTGATGTCAACCCCTTCACTCCAATCTGTCAAAACTGCTGCATTGCCAATTAAAATTTTACATTCATTGATCTTGTACATCTTTTTTTTAAGGTCGTGCAAACATTGTCTGCATTTTATTATTGCATTATATATCATTGTTATATTATAAAATAAAATAAAAAAATAAAATCAAGTAATAATAATAAACAAATATCCTGTATCAGTCGGATTACAGTATGTCACAGTATAGGTTTAAAATGGCTTGCAAATGCTGTTACTACCCAAATTTACCCAGATTCAATCTCTCTCTGCAGGTAAGGTGTTGAACACAGATCTGCGTCACTACCTCAGCCTGCAGTTCCAGAAAGGCTCTTTGGACCACAAACTCCAGCAGGTGATCAGAGATAACCTGTACCTGCGCACTATTCCCTGTGAGTATCCCAAACATTCACATGTCTGATCCTCTCTGATCCTCAGATCTCATTAAATGTGTTAGTGCAGGTCACACTGAGATGATTCTGCCATGACACCAGCTCCTCAGACAATAATTATGGTGTCAGTAACACATCTTCAGTCCGTAATTTTATGGGTATGATGGGTACTGTGAACGCTTTAGGCAGGCTGTATTACAGTCAGCACTTTATGAAATTGCTCCCTGTTCCCCATATAGTGCAATGTGTGGTATCCACTGTATACGTTGGATGAAATTATTACAGGCAATCAATCTTCCAGGTTCTTCAGTCAAGCATGGTTTAGTGATGACATTGAGCAGTGCTGCAATTCTAATGATCAGTTAAGCATTATATCATCCATCCGTCCATCCATCCATCCATGCATTGTGAAAACATATATGTACAACAAAACTTCAGTTTTATTCAGTATTTTATTTTGTAGTTCAGCAGATTGTGTATTACACAGCTTGACATGTTAAACATTCTAAAGCCACAAGGATATAGTAAAAAATAAAAGTACCCAGAAGACATGCAGTATGCATCTTCATTGCTTAAATGGTTAGTTCACGCAAAAATGAAAATTCTGTCATTACTCACCCTCATGTCGTTCCACACTCATAAGACCTTCACTCAACACACATTAAGATTGAACCACTGTAGTCATGTTGACTATTTTAACAATGTCTTTACTGCTTCTCTGGACCTTGAGTGTGGTCATTTCATTGCTTTTTGTGGGAGAAAAAAAACTTCTTGGATTTCATCAAAAATATCTCAATTTGTGTTCTGAAGATGAACAAAGGTCTTATGGGTTTGGAACGATATGAGGGTGAGTAATAAATGACAGAAATTTCATTTTTGGGTGAACTAACACTTTAAATACACAATTCACCACAAAATTTATTTCAAAGATATATGTTATGAGGTTTTTATTTGCAAAATAGCCAGTACATGCCAGTAATTGTGTTCTTTAAATTTGGCCTTATATTTATAACCATGTCCATGTTATTGCTTAAAAAGATGAAATTAGTGTTATTTTATTTTTTAGTTACTTTTTATTTGTATATTTCCAGATTTAATTTTAATTTTAAAGTTTAAGCAATTTTGTTGTATGTTTTTGACATTTTTATTAGCTTTTTAAGTTTGTATAAGTTAAAATAAATGAAACTTGGCAACTAGCTGAAATAAGTTTTATATTATTTTATGTAATGTACACTATTTCAAGTAATAGTGTAGTGTTTTTTTTATGATTTTGTTTTAGTTAAATATAGTAACCCTGGGTGAAATCAGTCATTTTATTAGCTGTATTAGAACAGATATCTGTGCGCAATCCTATATTTGTTGAAACACCCTGTTTCCAACTTTGTTTGGTGGATCCACCAAACAAAGTTGGAAACAGGGTGTTTCAACCCACACATAGCACTTTAGTCATTTTCAGCTCAATATAAATGGAGGTCTAATCTAAAACAGCTTAAGAACTCTGAAGTGCTGCTGCCAAGAGCTTGTTTGTACGCAGTAATTTCATCTAAAGGGAATATTGAAAGAGTGAGTAGACTCCGCATGTGTTTTCCACAGTTATCCACCTGCTAGAATAGACTCTTCACCCAGCCCTGGTGTACATATACTGCAGCTGAGAGTCTTCAGTCGATATCGATATAGAGGAACAATATCGTTGGAATCACTTTCAGAACGATTTTTTCCAGCTGATGAATGAGAAAAAAACATTGATAGCCAATCATAACCCACCTGAGTTTAATGATCATTATTATGTAAAGTGGAGGACGGCATAACTGCAGCTCGCACTCATAATAAACAGAAGGTTATCGTCCGTTGGTATGGATACTAATATTGTTATAGTTGTCCTTATAGTTATCATTCTTGGCATAAACGGGTGTTTAATCCTGATTCCTGCCACTTGCCTGCTATAACGAGCAGATGCTGGAGGCCACTGATGCCTGCTTGATGACAAATTATTCCTTCTCTCCCTCTCTCCCTATTTCTGTTGTGCCAATTTTAGTTTCCATACTTCCAATGTCTGTACTGTTTGAGCTAATGTCACATAATCATGATCGATTAAATTTGTTAGGTAATGCAGAATTACTTTCCAGTATTGGCTCAGTAATTTCTTGGCAACTTTTTCAGATACAGACCGTCTGGAACAGAACAATGATTTTTTTTCTTAAAAACATCAATGCCAATAAACCAGTACATAATTGCGAAATGTGTTTTGATCTTGTACAGAATATGTGGTCTGGCCACAAACCAGTGAGTTAGTGAAACATATGCCTTAATTACTCGCACATCTTTAATTAGGGCTTTTTTTCTCTTGGGCCGTGGTGTAATCTTTTAATTAGTGCTGTTGGTTAAGGTACTTATCACTATTAATATTTCTCATACTTGGGGTTAGATATTTCAAAAAACACTTAATGCGAAGTATTAAAGGAATAGACCCAAAAATTGCTGTCATTTAATCACCCTCATGTTCAATTCAATTTCAATTCAATTCAATTCAAATTTATTTGTATAGCGCTTTTCACGATACATATCATTTCAAAGCAGCTTTACAGAAAATGTATGTCAACATTACAATTTAAAGAATGTAGTTAGCAAATAATATACTTTATGTAATTACAATCACTGTTAGCAGTTTAACTGAAGGTAGAAGGTCATGTCATTTCAAACCTGCTTGAATTTTTTTTCTTTTATGAAACAAAAAAGAAGATACTTTGAAAATGTCTCTGTGTTTTTCTCCATATCGAAAGTCAAATTTTATGGACAAAAACAGTTTAAATGCTTTTCAGAATTTTTTTTTTTTTTTTTTTTTTTTTTGAGCACCACAGATAAAAGAATATCCAGAGCCTAAAGAAACTAAAATATCACACACTTGGGGTGGGATTTTACGACTTTAAGCCTATTGTATCAAATTTGATACACACATTTCTAATCCCTCTAAATTATGAACTTAATTACAATTTTGCTGAAAAACACAATATACTACATTCCCTCATCTGATTGATAGTTTGATTCATTGCATATTTAGCAAGTAAAATGTCCACCCTCAGGTGTTTGCTGTTAAATCTTTAATGATTTTTATAAAGTAAACATACAGTACGTACTGCCGCGTGAGACTGTGGCGTTAAATACAACCCAGTCACATGACACTCGCTCACCAAATCACCGCCAGGTGACGCAGAGGGTAATCTCCACATGGTGCGGTTGACTTCTACTCACGAAAACGAGCTGTGATAAGTCTACTCCAGAACTTGTGAAAATCGATGGTTATAGCGCCACTTAAGTGGTCAAAGGAAGAAATGCATGTCCCGCTGCAACCGTGGCAATACCTCTGCAACTACAACAACAACAATAAAAACACATTCTGGTTGAGTACCATCTGTAAGAATAACTTTGATATTGTTATTAATATTTGGACTGAAGCAACTTAGGTTTATTATCTCTTAGAAAAACATGCTAAAAATGTATCAAATATGATACACTGGGCTTGAGCCAATGTTTAGTTGTACCTCTCTCAATCACTTTATTAAATTGAATTGTTTTGCCCCATAATTAACTACATAGCTTTTATGTCATCTCAAGACATATTCCTCCGGTTTCACAGAAAAGGCTTAAGCTAGTCCTGTTTGAGCCGTTTTAACTGAAAGTAACTTTTGTCTCAAGTGTATGTAGGTTGTACATGTAGGTTTTTTTCTTCCTAGAGTGTGAGCTTCATATTCTCCTATATCATGCTATAAGCCTGATTAAAAAACACACATGCAAACTTTTTTTGGACTATCATTTCATATGTCAGGCTTTATGTTAGCAATAAGGTATGAGAGGCTGTGCTTTGTCGTCACGGCTGAAGGGCGTTGTTAGGCACGACGGAAAGCGATACAGCACTAGCCTCGGGTACCTTATTGCTTTTATAAAACAGTTACCACACTATACAAATATTAAAGCCAAATAATAAATCAATGCAACTTTCTTGAAGTAAAATCACTAAAAGCCTTCCTTCCGCCGGGAAAAAATAGTCCCTGACCATGAACAGCAAGAGAAGTTACATTATTACACCATTAGATGGCGGCAAAGACTGTTTTCATGAGTGTGTCAGTCAGTAGCGAAAACTTTTATATTGAAAGACTGAATTGTTGTGAACACGGAACAAGACGCAATTCACAAATGCTTTGACTAGCGCTGTCAGTCACGGGAAAACCCCTTAACTGTTAAAAGGCCAAGATAATACATCGGACATTTAAACAGATTTTTTATTATGAACATAGGACTGACCTGAAGGAAAATGCTAAATCTGATTTCAGGTAATAAACTCGCTCACTCCATCTCTTTCTCAAATACTCCTCTACATAATACAGTAAGCTTCAATGAACAATATTAATTGAGAACATACAGTTTACGTTGCTAAGGGTGGTTGCTAAGGGTGTTGTCTAGTGATATACAGAACCATTGAGTGAAGCGGTCATAGCCGTGTCTTATCGTGAATAAAACACAGCTGTTGACCAATCAGAATCAAGGACAGGAACTAACCTCTATTATAAAGGGCAACAAGCCGCCCTTGCAGTATATTTTCAGAGTATTTTCAGTAAATGTAAAAATCTACCTACTGTAATTTGGTCTCTGTCTGTTGATTTAGAGATTTTCATTACACAAGTCCAGCATCTGGCATGTGTCTCTCTGTGATTTGGGATTTTAATGGACACCAGGTCTGAGCAGATGTTTTGTTTGCTGTGGCTCAACATTGGATGAGACACAATGTCAGTGTGTGGGCCGACCTGGAATCTCTAATGTCATTCTCATCCATTGTCCTTGTTACAGGGTGTTCAGACTCCCTGTATTCACACTTTTCCATCCAGTATAATCATAAGCATCGGGCCTCAGAGCCAGATGATGGACAGGTCTAATTATATTTATTATCACCGGTAGTAGAAGTAATGTCAAAATGAACTGTCATAGTTCATATTCCAGGCTTCAGTCAAGTTGAAATAATCAAATAATGATTTAATTGTAAGTTATTAATCACAGTAAAAGTGAAGGACAGTGAGGAGCAGCATTGTCATTTAATTGCAGTCAATGTTCAGTAATACATTTCTAGATTTTATTTGAAAATCATTTACTCACTATATGTTGAACCACTTTCAAAAGAAAGATTTGTTCACTGATCCGGTTCTTTCACTGACTCAACCACCTGATACCTTCAGTTCTCAACTTGATACTTTATACAGCTCACTGAAGAAGATTATCAGTGATTAATCACTTTTTTGGTGTTAGTTTCATTGCTTGCTTATCAGGAGTGGTTACTACGAACGTGCTATAGAAAAGAGAAGCATTTATTCATGAAGTACTGACTGCACAGGTCGTCATACCATTTGCTCATCTGGAATGGAACTGTTGCGCATGTCTCACTGGACACAGGGACAGAAAAGTCATTAAAACCATGTCCTTCGAAAAAAAGCGGGAAAGAAGAACGCCTGGAGTCCAAATTGCCACATAATCCTTGAAGCTCTGCTGAAGCCTCCATCTCCCTCCCTCCCCCTGCTAGCATTAATATCCGTTATGGCTCGACGGTAACCCCTCTCTGCCTCATCCGCAGATATATATATAAAAAAAGGAATGCAGAAATAAAAAAGTGCCCTAGGTGGTCAATCTTAAAGGATTGCTTTTTCATTCTTGTGCAGATTTAAGACTTTTCCAGAGCTTGTTAAGGGATCTCACAGATGACCATGAGCACCTAATGAGGTGTGAATATAATTCATCTCACTTTTGATGTCACAAAATAAACACCTCATTCTGTATTGCCAATATTAGTCTTCTGGATGATATAAAAATACTTTTGCTTTCAAAATTCACATCTATAATGTGACACTAAAAATGCTTCAAAGCAGCCTTTGAAGAACAAGAATTGTTTTAAAGGGGTGGTTCAATGTTTTTTTTTCTAGGCTTGATTGTGTTTTTGGGGCGCAGTTTAACATGTCTTAATGCTTTGTTTTTTTGTTTTTTTTGAAAACACTGTATTTTTCATATATTTTAGCTTTATTCCACACCTC
Source organism: Chanodichthys erythropterus (assembly GCF_024489055.1). Taxonomy (NCBI): domain Eukaryota; kingdom Metazoa; phylum Chordata; class Actinopteri; order Cypriniformes; family Xenocyprididae; genus Chanodichthys; species Chanodichthys erythropterus. Next base: position 22,630,920 of record NC_090240.1, read on the forward strand.
TGTTTCCACTGTCATATAAACGGCTCGTTTGACTTCCTGCTTCTATGAAGCCACTCCCTCCGAAATACGCAATGTGCTCAGATTGCTTAGTGGGCTCAGTGTATCCAGAGCCATCGTGATTCGCTGAAGTGTCCAGAAATGCCACGCCCCTTACCATTTGTTATGGTTATGTGGGCTTTGGTTTTTTGATTTGATTTGATTATATTGCTGTATCAAATTGAGCCCGAATCAGACCCAGATGAACAGCAATCGTGGCTTTTAAAGGCTGTTTAAGAATGGTATTTCATTTAGTATGTGTGTCAAAGTGTTTAGATGCTGTCACTGCTGTTTGTTAGCTTTCAATATACAGTTTTATCCTGATTAAAGCTTTACTGTAGCCAAATACATGACTGAGTAGTCACATTTTTGTAAAGGTAGCGTTTAATTTACGACATGAACAATTATTTGTCTATGAAGATAGAAGTTTGTTGGAGAAGTATGCACTATTATACTGGCTAACGAAGCAAAAACGAGTTGCTCTTTGTATATGTGCTTGATGCAACCAAAAAATAGCAACAGAACTGTACGCTTAAAAGACATGTACAAACAGTAAAACGTACTTACAGTTTGAAGCCAATAAACAGCAGCTTCTGCTTTTAAAGTGGGAACTGCTCCATCTTTCAATAAAAGCCTTTCTGCAAATCCAGCATTGAACTCGTGTAGATTCTGGAAACTGTCTTCAGTGCCGCATCCAGTGTAGAAAATATGACAGATTATAATGGGTTCTGTTATCTTTTGACGCGCCGCTCGCGTCCGGTGTACACAACTCTTCCTCTTCCACATGCTGCGCCACAGGGCCTCGCCTACTTTGTTGCGTGTTCCCGGGGGCGTGTTTTGCAGAGTTTATGATGTCACCAACCCGGGAAGAAGCTTGTTGTAGTCCAAACCGGTCGTTTTTGTAGGCAATAAACTGCCATAACTTTAAAAGACAATATCTCCGTTTGCATTAAACTTTCAGTGCTATAACTTTGCAGATACTGTTTATGCTCAAGCAGCAACATTACACACTAACTAAAGTTAAAAAAGTGAAATTGCATTGAGCCACTCCTTTGAGAGAGGGCCAGGCAGGGTCAGTCTTTTCTTTGTAGGCATTTATGATGTTCTGAAGTGTGCAGGGTTGTGTGGCAGCATGCTGGGGTGGATGGTAAGGTGCTTAAGCAGCTGGCGGTGTTTCATGTGGCTTGTGCAAACTGCAGAGCTAATTGTTTGTTTATCCTCCTCCACCACAGAAACTGGCATCTGGGCTCTCGCCCCACAATAGCAGCTGTGTGGCTGTCAGTTTTGAGAAACTTTAGTGATGAAGCAAGCAGAGTGTAAACTATACTTATGATCGAAAAAGAGACACTACAGCAGAATATCTGGATGCAGATTCTTCATTAGATTCTTCATTCTTCACAGTTAGCCATGTTGTTAATGTTATTCTGTTTGCAGAGAGTTTCTGTTTGCATGATCATCACTCAAAATAAACTGAAAGAATTATAATGTCTGTTTATTTTCTTTGTATTTAATACAGATTTTAATGTAGATGTAGATAATGTAGTCTAAATCTTTATCAGCTTTGTTTGCCAAGTGATGTTAAAAATAAGGGAATGATTTAACTTTCAAATGTTTTTGTATTGTGAGCTAAAACTCGGATTACTTTTATTATTTTCTTTATTTTAGATACTGTTAAGAATTGTTTTTAGGTTTGGAATTAGACAGGTATTTTGTTATTTTGCATCTGAAATATTTACATAATTTCTTGATTGAAAATTTATGCAAAAATTAATAAAAATGAAAAAAATTAAAAACCTTATATTAATATTAGTTTTTTTATAATAATTTTTTTATATAATTTTCCATATAATAAATATCAAAACCAGGGCCGGATTTACCTTATATTGTGATATAGGCAAAATAAATGTTTTCCCCCTCCACCCCAGTAGCTTACATGCATACTAAATTACAAATCGTCACTGTTACAAAGTTTTTGACCACCGAATGTTGGACATACCTATATTATCCACCATTATAATGGCTGCATCTGAGGCAGTAAGTGCTTTGAATCCCATGTTATAAAAGATGAAGGCTATTTAAGACAGTATTATTGGCTGACAAAAGCTAGACTAAGACACTCTTCTCTGCTCCTCAAATACATGAAACATTAGCCTTTATATATAGTGTTTCTTGAGTAAAGAAAACACTGTACTTATTCAAATAAATAGTTGAATTGCAAACAAGTAGAGATGCTCCAAACTCTGTGTGATACTTCATTCACGATAGAGGAGGGCGGAGTTATGAGGTTTGACTGACAGTTTGAGGTGCCAACAGTAATGATGTATGCAACAACATAAAAAAAATCTTAATATCTTAAAGGGTTTCACCATTAGAGTGAAATGGTTTGTGTATTTCACACATTGATTAGATCAAATAAATATTTGTTTTAAAAAATATCTGTAATAATTTCTGCATTAATTTGTTCTGTGTGCCTTTGGCAGGTACCACAAGGCAGCCTCGCGAAGGGGAGGTTCCAGGAGTGGACTATAATTTCATCAGCGTGGGGGAGTTTCGTGTGCTGGAGGAGAGCGGACTGCTACTGGAGAGTGGAACCTATGATGGTACGAAACTGTGTAGGAGCGCTCAGAGTCAAGGGTCATTTCTTGTGGGCATGATATACAGATACTTGTTGAGAGCACAATCTAATATTTGCAGAAGAAACTACTAGTGTTTGCATGGATCTGAGAAAGAGTAATGCATTCTGCTACTAGCATCATGCATCTTGTTTTCTAACAGCTGTGCATTAGAAACACATAACACCAATGTTAAGAGCAAAATGATGAGAACATGTTTAACATTGGAAGTTTAAGATTCTTTATTAAATATTCTTACTTTATGCAAAACATATAGGCATCTGTACATTGTACTTCTCTAACATCATAACATAAATCATAAAATTATAGTTCAGATGAACCGTACAAACCCAATCTTGTTTTTTGCTATTTATTTAGGCCTATTTATTTATATTAGCAGATCTGTGTTGATTCAGTTCATTTCAATAATTGCTGATGTTGCAAACTGTGGTTAAGCTGTAAAGCAGCTCGAAAGAATTGACCAAGATATGTAACATTATGGCTCCGTATTATTAGAACAATAACTGTACAGAATCTTTACTGCCATCCAATGTTCCTTAAAGACAAAGAAATTAAATAAAAATGTTAAAGGAAAAACAAACAAAAACAACAAACCGATTATGTTCCATTTATATATCAATTTATAATTTGTACATTATCTTGTGTGTATAAAAAGCACTCACCCAACCTAACAGTGCTTGACAAGTTTGAGGTGGGGGAAGGGCGCTTTGTTTAAAATGTTTGTCACCAAAGCCATTAATCCAGAGGGCGGGAGACTCAAAATATTAGCTGACAGACCTTTTTGCAATCTTAGTGCTTTTTGTTAATTTTAACATCCTGATCTGATCATATGAAATAAGCTGACGAAATACACAATTGTTAGACTCTGTTATGAGTATTTGCAGTAAGTTTATTTATGTGTTTGTATTATGGAGATTTGCAGTGTTTTGCAGTGTTTCACGCTCCACTCCAGAAGTTCCGAATGGGATCAACCCTCCCCCCGTGCGATTGCCAGTGTCTGCTGCTGCCGAGCAGAGTATGTGCGAAATTTTGACTGGAGCGAGGAAGGATTTTGTAAAAGTCGGAGCGTCGTGTTTTTTTGTTTGTTTTTTTTGGGGGGGTATTTTTAAATCTGCAAGAAATGTTATGAGTTTGGCATGTGGTAGGAAAAAAAGTTTGCACAATAAGCCACTACGCAAATGTGTGTCTAAGTAGACCAACTAAAATATATTGTTCGACCAAAAACATCTTATCAATTATTTAAGTAATAAAGAAATAAATTTGATTAAAACAGAAAGACTTCTATTGCTTCAGCCTTATTCAAAGGCCGCGGAAACATGGTTTCGTTTCCATTCCACACCCGACGTTCATGGTTTTCTTTCTATTTATTTAGGATATTAAAAAAAACATAGAACCATTCGCAATTCAGTATGCTAGAGCTGCAAAGCTGAACTTATTGTAAATGAGGTTTGATCTAATGTGAAGTGCAAGACTATGAAGTTCAAGTGTTGGATTCAGTACTCAATTTCAAAAAGCCTACTAGCAACCAACAACCAAATATTCCATGAAGGGATAGTTCACTCAAACATGAATTTTCAGTCATCATTTACCCACCTGCATGGTGTTCTAAACCTGTATCACTTTCTTTCTTCTGTGGAACACAAAAGAAAATATTCTGAAATTCTAAGATATCCTTAAGCCATGTTTCCACCGAAATTACCCAGAGCAATTCCCAGGAACTTTTTCCCCCAGACCTGTTGCTGTTTGCGTTTCCATTGCGATCTAAAGTACCGTGAAGATTTAAATTAGACCAGTGATGTAGGACTGTGCGAAACTTTCCAGTTCCCGCTTGATTTTGTCCTCCGTATATAAGCTTAATAAAGCCTAAACCTTCTCGTTGGTCCATCTGTTATATTTTTCAAATTCTTGTTGATTTGAATAGCAAACAACTCTTACTGCACGCACCGCAACAGATTTATAAAAATGGTGGTTGATATAAAATTCTGCATTGAAATAAAATACTGCCTGGATTTAACCAATTAAAATGCTGTGTGAACTCAACCAGTCAGCATATGCAGTGCCCAAGTCCTACCCCCGAAAGTTCCTGAACTTTGAAAAAGTACTACCTCGTGAACAGGGACTTTCTGGGGGGGTAATATTTACCCGGAACTTCATTTACTTCACCCTGGTCCCTGCGGTGGAAACGCAGCTTTAGTGTTTTTATGTCAATACAGTGAAATCTTCAATATATGGACAAAACAGTTCAAAAGGATCTTTTGTGTTTCACAAAGGTAAGAAAGCTGTGCAGGTTTGGACTGAAATTAGGGTAAATAAATAATGACGGAACATTCATTTTTGGGTGAACTAACCCTTTAAGCCTAAAAATTACAATTACAAAGTTTGATGGAGTCTGTATCTCGTTCGAGCTGAATAAATTGCATATGAAAAAGAAGAAAGTGGAATTTCAGTACAAGCTCTGTAACTAGGTCATAGTTGATGTTAAACATTGGTTTCCTTTGCTCTTGAAGTATTGCTTTCAAATTCTGTAGATTACCATAGCAAAAATTCATGTGGGCTACATTACTGTGTAGTTGCAGCATCGGTTGCTGACTCACCATATTTTTTATGTTAATTAAGAGAGGCAAGTGTGCTGAATGTTTGTATTGCATACGCTTTTATTTTTCATGTACCTCCTCTGCTGACTTGAAATAGCTCAGAGCAGAGGGTGTTCACCTTGTGTGATTCATGCCATCTCTGTAACATGCCTAAAGGATCTCAAGGTCTGAGTTATTAATGTCATAGCCTCAAAGCCAGTGAGTTCCTCACTGATAAACCCAAAAACCGGTCCCAAGCCTTTGGCCAGAGGTCGGTTTGGTTAATGATCCCTCGATGAGTCACTAAGTGCTCTTATTTACTGGGAAGGTCTTGTTCTAGTTTCCAGGGTGCAGAAGTAAATCTGTCCGTTGTGGATGTCACAGTGGTTGACTTTTACTGCGGCCTTTCCATCTACATGAAATATCTTGACTCTTGGGATTTTAGCCTGAAGGATAATTTCACACTCACCAATTCTGGTTAGTGATTTCTTGTCTTCCCATGACATCTGGCAAGAAAGCCGGTACATGCTGATCTAGGATTTGATTCCTGAATCCAGCACGATTTATTGAGCCTATAAATGCATTTAGAATAGTGGACTTGTGTAGTTATCTTCAGAATGCCCTTCTCATGAACCTGGAGGGCAACTTATTGATTTGTTGATCTTTTACGTATTTGAATATAAATTAATTACAGTATATTTATATAAATATATATAATAATATTCTCAGAAAGAAACACCCCAAAACACTCCCCCCATAAACCCCGATGGTTCCCATAAACATGTTTCTCAAACAAATATAATATTGTCGTCTTTAGTGAAAACACATTTTTATGGGCCCATCCTGTTCTCTGTTGTTGTCAATTGTTGGTTTAGATGAGCAGACAAGACAAGACTGTGTTCAACTCCATCTCTTTACAAGCAGGGAAATACACTGTATCCTGCTCATATTGTGTGTGAAACGGTAAGGTGTAATGTTCAGGCTTTTTAGATGCCCTTTATGAATTTTCCATTGGCATTCACCATTCACAAGTTTTATATAAATTCAGGGCTATGCTCAAGAGCAAACTCAAAGATATAGATAATCTTGTCTGCATGCAATAGAGAGCAATTTTATGTGTTCTCCAGACAGAGTTGAGTTTTGCCGTTTGCAGGCTAAGAAAATAATTGACCCGTTTTTCAACATGCCCGGAGCATGATGTAATCAATGGTAACTGGTTGTGCCCAAGTTGTATGACATAACCTCTGTGTCCTGTTCAAATTTTACTCCGGGTCATGTCTTCTTACAACAGCGATTAAAAATAATGAGTACTTGCATTTGAATCCCTTGAGGGAAATCTCCTGCAAGTTCCCTTGCTTTTCTAATGATTGTTTCAATGTCGAATATTGAAGGACAGCCACTTCAGAGTGACGCAGGTAGACAATGTTTATAAACCAGACCACGTCCACCCACAATTCCGTGAGAAGTGAGCAATGACGACAGTTATGGCAATCGCACCCTCTCTCCATTTTTCTGCCATGTGCCAGGAAGGATGATCTAGATCAGTGGTTCTCAACCTTTTTGATGCCCCTCATTGTCTACAACAATATTTAAAGGCCCCATGACTTTTCCAGATGTTCATGATTTACTGGATAAGGATTTTTAAACAATAATAAAGAGAAAAATATATTTTTTTAATGAAATGAATGCTTTAATTCAGCAAGGACACATTAAATTAATCAAAACTGGCAGTAAAGACATTTGTAATGTTAAACAGTTATTTTACATTGTAAAAATATTTCACAACATTACTGTTTACTCTTTATGAAATAAATGCAGCCAATGTGAAGGAAGATAAAAAGACATTTGTTAATGAGGTAAATTAAAATCTTGAAAAATGTTTTGATTTTAAGTTGTTTTGGCTTATTTTAATGTTTGTTTTTTAAGTTATTTTGTATCATTTCAAGTCATTTTAAGGCAACCTTGAAAGTTTGCTGGGACCACCTAGTATGTTTAAGAACCACTGATCTAGACCTCTCCTCAGGATGAGATTTACCATTGATGGTGTCCATAGAACTGCTTGAGAACCCCTCTCATCTCTGAACGAGTCTCAAGAATCAAGAGGATTGAACAACAGCACCCACTGCCCACAGCAATATCCCCAACATCCCACAATAGAATCCAAAAGGCTTTGGGCGATACGGTTTTCCATCTGTCCATACATCCACAGTCCCCTCACTGTCCCACACAAAGAAACTTACAGTAGGGCTTTGAAGGGATTTTCCCAAATGAGACAAAGATTTTTCATTCGGCTTATTAACTATTAACTAGTAAAATTGAATGTTGACCGCATACTAAAGCATCAAGCCTTGTGCCCCATATTTGGTTTTCCTTGGTGCACACTTTGTCTCACAGACCAGTTATAGTCAAAGGAAAGATGCACACAGGCTTAACAGATGCTCATGTGCAATATAACTGCATGTTTTGATTCGTATTTTTAGTGCAATGATGTTTAAATTGCACTGCAACTTGGCCCGAGTGGGTAAAGGTTATAGATGAGTCAACTCGCATTTCATTTTGTTTTAAGGGTGTGAGGCTGTTTGTGCTTGTGTGGGTGAGTGAGTGTGCGCGTGTGTGTGTGTGTACATGAGAGAGTAAACATCAGTCAGGGAAAATTTCCGTGGCAGGTCTGTATTTGTTGTGCTCGTTGATCGTCATGGGTGAATTGTCGTCCTCCATCAGTTCATCTGGGGCGAGGGAGCAGGCATGATGTTATTTATTTGACATAAAACACTCAAATGTTAAATAACTACCTGCTATCTGCCTGTCTATCTTTCCTCCTCTATGCTATTCAGTGCGCAATGGTGAAAGGAAGATGGTTTCAAATTATCGCCCTTCCTCTGACAGCGCCCAGCCATCTCCCACAGATTAATGCTAACAAATATCATCACCGACCCCAGTGGATGTCCGTCCCCTCCTCCTCGCTGTGTTTGCCCGTTAATCAATGATGACGCAGTGCGCTGTTTATGAGAGATCCATCATGGTGTGGCCGCTGTTTGACAGGCGACCCTAGAGGCTGTGACATGGCATGATTATGACCATGATTTGATCACACTTTTCTACTGTGCTGCATGTTCAGGTATAATCAAGACATTTTCTGAAAAACACACCTTACAGCCATGAATTAGGGGTAATCGCAGGGCAGTGGTGTAAAAAGTGCTGGAAAACCATACTTGAGTGAAAGTATTTTACTCTTACTGAATGTAGGCTCAAAGATGCACTAGTCCTCAACACCTAGGGGACATGCCAGTGAAAAACTAGAAACAGTTGTTTTGTGAGGAGAGCAATCACGCTTGTTTTCTAAAATCGAAATAAATCTGAACACCCCATAATTGCAATAAATCAGGATGGCACAATAGCCTCTTAAACGTCTTCAAATGCTCACTTCTCAGTTAAGCTCAAGTGCTCAAAAAGGGGATTAAAGTCAAGTAATAATATCCTTCAGAAGGTTCTCTTCAATATAAAGGATAAATAAAATAATAAGTAAAATTAAATAGTCTAAGCCTACTTGCACTGGACATGCTGGTTTTGGCTGCACTCATGTCCTCATCTCATATATAAACCATCTGCAATTCAGCAACTACCTGCTAATGCATTTGTGTAAAGCAGCCTTGTTGACAAGTTAACCCTCAGGGGTCTGAGGATTTTCGGGGCCCTGGAGAAGTTTTGACATGCCCTGACATTTGTGCTTTTATCAGTTGTTCATAAACTTATTAATGGAAAAAGTGTCATTACACTGTATTCAGCAAAAACTAGGCTACAATAATATGTGAGGAACATGTATGTACATGTTTGTGTTTTTGAAGGAATAACGTTTATGCGTGGTTATTGAAAAAAACAAAAAACTTAAGTCACTGAAATAAAGCCAAAAAAAGAGTTTTTGCTTCAAAATGATAAATTATCCTGCCTACTCGTTCATATATAACAATATATTTATTTAGTTTTTGTAAGACACTTTTTGTCAAGAAACACAGTATGCCTGGAGGTGTGAATCATCATGAATAATGTGTGATTCACATCTGAGAAGACAAAAAAAATGCATAATGAGCTGTAATGACTTGCATAATAATGAGGTAGGCTGTGAAAAAACCCTCTGTGATCATGTCTCAAGCTCATCATGGTGTATATCAAACATACAGAAAAAACAGCAATACTGTGAATGGCAGTACTGCTGAAAGGTTTATTTGAGCTGCACCCTCTACTGAACAGGCATAAAAATGCATTTCCTTCAGCCTGAGGCTTATTCATTTCACTCTTGGTGAGAAAGGGCCTTAACATTTGCCAAAAATAGAATGTTTTTGTTGTTATTAAAAAACAAACAAGCAAGCCCAGCCCAGGTGAGAAAAAGAAATGCAAAAGTAATGTAATGCATTACTTTTCATAAAAAATAACTAACGCAATTAGTTTTTTAGGGAGTAATGCGATATTGTAATACATTACTTTTAAAAGTAACTTTCCTCAGCACTGATGTTAGCTAATACATGAACTAATGTTATCAAATGAGACTAATTGTAAAGTGTTACCCTTATTTCTTACATTTTGGATGTCTTATCATACATGGGTGCTCGGGGGAAATGGAAAAACGCAAGATATTCTCAATTCATTGTATCCAATCAAAAAATTGTTTGAGATTTGGGAACTTCTCTGATTGGTGGATCTCACATTGGGTCACGATGGGTCGTAATACACACAATTTTACTATTATATTTAGCATTTAACATAACCACCTGTCACAAAAGCGTGTGCTTTATGCATCATGATGAATTGATTTATGATGCATTTTACATAAACTCCAAAATCATCAGGTATATCAGCGAGAGAGCGGCTCGTGACGACGCTCAGAAATTATAACACTGCAGAAGGAGTCTCTGCCTACGCTGACTGTGTAACTTGATACTCATCACATGGAGTGCTGGGATACCACTGTAGAAGGTGTCTACACTGCATGATATGTTGGATAGTAGATCCTTTTATTTCTACTAGCCACTTTGTAGCAGTGTTCTTTAAAGCTCTTACTTTGAACTTTACCATTTTGGATACTTCAGTTATTCCAGTCATGTAGGCTTCTATGCATTTATGAAATCTGGAGAGGACACTTAGCAGAACTGTTTTGAGTAAGCAGGTTTATTTCATGCATGGCCTACCGCCTGTTGATGGAGATGATAACGGCTGTTGACAGTGCACACTTCTTTTAAAGCACTGTCCATCTGCTGTGCTGCCACGTGAAGTCCACGGCAAGTACAGTTTGGAGGAAAATTATTATGTGGCACTGATAATGTGTTTCCATTAGATACAGTGGGGTCCAAAATCTGAGCCCATATTGAAGAACTGGGATTCAAAATCTAATTTAAACCTGAAAAATGGTAAGCTCTAGGATTTTTCATATATTTGAGTTTAATATAACTGATCCCAAACACATTTATATTAAATAGAAATCTTTTGTAACATTATATATACACAATGTATTATAATATAATATAATATAATATAATATAATATAATATAATATAATATAATATAATATAATATAATATAATATAATATAATATAATATAATATAATATAATATAATATAATATAATATAATATAATATAATATAATATAATATAATATAATATATATTCATTATTTTTAAAGAATGCTTAAAGGGTTAGTTCACCCGAAAATTAAAATTCATTAATTACTCACCCTCATGCTGTTCCACACCTAAATCATAATTAGATATTTTTGTTGAAATCCGATGACTCAGTGAGGCCTCCATAGCCAGCAATGACATTTCCTCTCTCAAGATCCATTAATGTACTAAAAACATATCTAACTCAGTTCATGTGAGTGTAGTGGTTCAATAATATTATAACGCGACGAGAATATTTTTTGTGCGCCAAAAAACCCCAAAATAACTTTAGTGATGGCTGATTTCAAAACGCTGCTTCAGGAAGTTTCAGAGCATAATGAATCAGCGTATGAGGGTAACGGAATGAGGGTAAGTAATAAATGTCATAATTTTAAGTTTTGGGTGAACTAACCCTTTAATTCATCTTTTTATCTGCATAATGTGTAATGAAAAAAAAATGAGAGAATTTTAAGTTTTTGACTTTTGGACCCTACTGTATATAGATATTTATTCTTCAAACGCATCATTTAATGTGAAGTCTTTCATTCCCTATTATCACTTTAAAGTTAAGACTGTAATTAATAGGTGTGCATAGACAAATCTGCTGTTAGGAATTCTCTCGAACATCAACAAACACAGCTGTAAGTGAATTATTAACACAAAACAGATGTAATAAATTCAAACTAACACTTTCTTTCAGGAATACATTAAAACAAACTCTGTGGTGAGATTTTTAAACCCATATTTATGAAGTGAAGACTAATGATGCAACTTGTCGAATGTGAGTGTAAATAAAGCTTAATGAAGTCTTCAGTGTACTGCGCTTAATGTTGCAATCATTTTGTGATTTTTATGAAGGGGTATCATTTTATTAATTCAAAGGCAAAAGCCTGTCAATGTTCTCATTTGCTATCTTTCAAGCAATAAAAGGGATCTGTGCTAGGTTTAAGCAATAACTCAATTCAATGTCCTAAATGTCTATAATGTGACAGCACTTGTAAGATGGAGTAGATTGTGATGGCTTACTTTCCTCAGGTCTTCTCAAATCTTAAAAGTGACAAAAGAATCAATATTGTTCTTTATCGTCCTGTCCTCCCTTCTAGTTTTGTCAAGTTGTCAATGTTTTTGTGAATTGTCAAGAAAGTAGGTCAGCATGAAGTACTATGTAGTTTCCCATGCGTTGTACTGATAGCATTCTCACCCCAGGAAGTTTATCCAGATGACACAAGACAGTAAAGCTTATAAGATAGACCTCCTGCCTCTCTAGGAAGTAGAAGAAGCCACACAGCTAGTCTTAATCTCAAGTGGAGGACTGTTGCCAATAAATAACAATAAAGTGCCAGAGTGCTGCATCGTGGTCCAGAGGAACGCTGCAGGGAGCCAAGCTGCAGTGTTGACAAACAACAAACAAGATTTACAGCTTTACTGAAGAGCGTCAGGCAGCATATATATATATTTATATATATATATAGTGGTTTCGATGTTGTTACAGTTCAGAGACCAGCCATGCCTTGAAGACCCAATGCTTTAGAAGCACCATTCAGTCTGATTGAGGTTTAAACAGCTTGGTTTTTACTCCTACAGATGAAATATGAAATATGTTGGCAGAACTTCTTCAAACAATAGCCTGGCAGTTCTCAACCAGGGAGCCGGAGCCCACTAGGGGGCCTCAGCAAACTTCCCAATATGTCTTAAAATTACTTAAATCTTAATTAAATGCAAAAACACACTAAAATAAAGATGTACAACATTAAACTGACATTGATTGGTTATTTCCAGAACTTTTCCTCCCATAATTATTTGTCATCTCTCATCCATTATTATCAATAAAAGTGACTAAAAATAAAACCATATTTTTGTTGTTAAAATACATTAAAATTGAATATGCAGAGTAATATGCTTTTTGTCATGTAATTTTAAACTCAATAAAACATGAAATTTATGATTTAAAAAAAACAGCAGCTGTAGTTGCAAAATCAGTGCAGAATGTGAAAAATTGAAAAAAAAATTTTTTATTTTTCTTTGTCTTTCATCTTTGTTCCTTTGCAGGCAATTATTATGGCACCCCCAAACCACCTGCAGAGCCCAGCCCAGTGCAGCCTGACCTGGTGGACCAGGTTCTGTTTGACGAGGAGTTTGATGCGGAGGTTCAGCGCAAACGCACCACGTCTGTCAGCAAAATGGATAGAAAGGACAGCGCAGCTCCTGAGGAAGAGGAGGAGGATGAGAGGCCACCCATTGTCAATGGGCTCACAGGTGAGACTGGGAATGTGTGCGTTCAACAAGATTGAGTGAGTTAATATCGGTTCTGAAAATGTATGGCGGTGCAGAATTGTAATGTACTGCATATTTGGCCTAGTATACATTATATGGAAGAGAATTAAAAAATCAATACTGTACAAATGGGTACAAATGCAACTCAGCAGAGTTGAAAGATTGGAGATAAATTTGCAAAGACACTGTCAGTAAGTGACGTTATCACACCAGTCTATGATGCAGTGTCGGGAAGTATCTAACTAAAAAAGGCTTGCTACTGAATATGCATTTGTTCAATTATGTGACATTAGCTCAACAACTTAGCATTTCCATTAACAAGCTAATATTTCCAGGAAGATAATGCTTTAAACGAAGATTTTTATATTATTATATTTTATATTTTTATCTTATATATTTATTTATACAATACGATTTTATATCTTTCCATATGTGTAGCTAACTACTTTTCCAAAAGGGTAGCTTCAGTGTAGTATAACTACTTAAAATTATGACTAGCTTATAGTTTTGATCAAATATAGGCATGCTAGTAACCTCTGAAAACTGCACATGTAATGTTTAAGCATTAGAGTGTTTATATTTTCAAAACCATGTGTTTCACTGTGTTGCCAGCTTGTCTGCTTGGCTTTCATTGGAAGTGTATTACTGTAAATTTTACTTCATTTTTGCAAGCTGAGTGACTTTACTTTCTGTGGTAATCGACAAGAGGACACAGATGCTGTCAATAGAGCTTAAGTTGTTATGAGCAGATTTTATTGTGTTCCCTGTGAGAGCAATATGAAGAGCTTTACAGAGGGGTCCTTGGATGTGCATTCAGTTGTATAAAGAGAGTAGAGCTCTGTGGCGCTGAAGGATGGTGCGACTACACTCTCAGAAAAAAAATGGTACAAAAGCTGTCACTGGGATGGTACCCTATGTATATGTACACTTTAGGTACTAATATGCAACCATTAAAGGGTTAGTTCACCCAAAAATGAAAATTCTGTCATTAATTACTTACCCTCTTGTCGTTACAAACCCGTAAGACCTTCGTACATCTTCGGAACACAAATTAAGATATTTTAACAGTGTTGTTGTGTAGACGGTGAAACCAGAGATTTTGGGTTGTGACGTCGGAAATGGAACCAGTAATAACCTTTTTTTTCCAGGCTTCTGTCTGGCCAACATGGCTTTACAGTAAGGGTTATATCGCCACCTGTTGGTTTGGCATGCGCTTGACAGCGCTTCATAGCGATTTTTTCGCGTGTTCATGTAATGTCCATATGTCGGTGTACAGTTCTAAGATAATACCAATCATGCAGTTAGCTAACATCATGTTTTCACTTAGGCAGAAACAGCAAAGTTGTGATCATAATTATTACAATATATAGAAAATTTGGCAGTTGTGTATGTTGGTGTCATCTCTTCACAATTGTTGGGTCATCTGAAATCTTCCTAAGAGGCTGGATCCAAACTGGAGCTGGAGTAATCTCTAGTTACCTAGAGACAGAAAAGCAAATGGAAAATAATTAGCGTAGCTGCTGCTCATAACATTTCAGGCAAAAGATAATCATGTGCATTTCATCTGCTATAAATGGAGTACAGGTTATGAGATCTATTATGTGAATGTTGGGCTAAAGAGATGTCTTTAATCTAGATTTAAAGGCACAGTATCTAATTTTTTATTATTTTTTTTTTGCATTAAAATATCCAAAAACCACTAGCACAGTGTTATATCATTTTTTCACATGTGCACTTACATTATCCCAAATGTTCTCAACAATCCGCGTTATACTCGGTTTCCGCTTTTACTGCCGTAGAAACCATGGCAACACAGTGAGTCTCATGGAAAAATGTATAAGTAGTAGTTGTAGCATTTAGCACGCCACTCTGATGTTGTTTTGCACAGTCATCATAGACCACAATTATTTTTTGTCATTTGCAGCAGGTTCTTTCACCAAAGATAACTCAAAAAATGCGTAAACGTACTGATGAATCAAATGACCCAAGTAGAGTTTTTGACAAGAGGAGAAATAAAATTAAATCCATATCAGTGTGGGATTTCGTAACACTGTTTAACAAGTCTGTGGCAGTGTAATTAAATACAGTACATGTGTTACCCCACCATTTAATTTGACAAATGAAGTGACATGTATATGTAGTTATTTAGCGTTAAACATTACGTTACTTGCGGCAAATTCATTACAATTACAAAAAATCATGATCAAGCATAATAGTTATAAAATTTTATTTCATTACCTTGAACATGATTTGTAAGTCCTGTCGGAATGATTTCCATTGGCTGTGAAGGGGAAGATGGCTACTCCCATCATTCCACACTCCTTCACAGCATCATCAAGCTATGCCTTTGTTATTTTTTTGAATATGCAACCTCTAGCGGCGAAACTTGCATACTGTGCCTTTAAAGGTGCCGAAGAACGTCTTTTTAAAAGATGTAATATAAGTCTAAGGTATTTCAGCTCAAAATACCCCATAGATTTTTATTTTTATTAACTTTTTTAACTGCCTATTTTGGGGCATCATTAAATATGAGCCGATTTAGGCTGCGGCGCCTTTAAATGCTCACGCTCCCCGCCTACGGAGCTCACGCTTGCCTTAAACAGTGCATAAACAAAGTTCACACAGCTAATATAACCCTCAAAATTGTTCTTTACAAAGTGTTAGTCATGCAGCATGTCTAATCGCGTAAGTGTGGTATATATTTGGATGTTTACATTTGATTTGAATGAGTTTGAGGCTATGCTCCGTGGCTAAAGCTAACATTACACACTGTTGGAGAGATTTATAAAGAATGAAGTTGTTTATGAATTATACAGACTGCAAATGTTTAAAAAATGAAAATAATGACAGTCTTGTCTCTGTGAATACAGTAAGAAACGATGGTAACTTTAACCACATTTAACAGTACATTGGCAACATGCTAACGAAACATTTAGAAAGATGTAATCAGACAATATTCATTTATTAATTACAGTTAGTGCTGGGCGATATATCGCATGAGATTGTCACGCGCATTTCGTCAGTAAAGCCGGTTCCCTGATTGCTGCTAAATCGCCATCACCTGCTTTCAAATGGAGTGGCATTTAATAGACAGAGCCGTAGTTCACTGATAAGCCACGCAATATCGCGTTCATTATCGAAGGCGATTCATCTGCGATATGAACACGATATTGCGTAGCTTATCAGTGATCTATGGCTCTGTCTATTAAATGCCGCTCCATTTGAAAGCAGGTGATGACGATTTAGCGGCAGTCAGG